>NW_021319804.1:524556-557290 GCF_001605985.2 Dendrobium catenatum
AATGATTCTACAATTAATTTTAAGTAAATTTGGCGAGTTAAATGTAAAATTTTAACAATATGTGCTCCATTCAATGTGCCGACATTCAAATAGCGGTTGCGCTTTATAATTATTTTGACATTATAATTTGTGAAAGACTGAAAATAGAGGAAAATGATATCACTAAAAAATTCATCTCAATTAGAAATTATTCTTGAGGTAAAATTTGAATAAAATATTTCTTGAATTAAATTCAAGACCCTCACTTTGATTTTAGTTAGTTAACACAGTTGAATTGAATTGAACATCTATATGAGAAAAAACCTAATAATACTAAATGTGATCTGATCTAAGTCTCAAATCAAACACCTAAAATATAATTAAGTTTTAAAAATTTTAATTGAGGGATCAAACGATCTCTAAATCCTGCCCTATTAGCTAAAAATCACTAATTATGAAATTATTAAAACATTTAAATGCTAAATGAATGATCTATAATCAAAACATTCAATATAAATGATTTGATGGAGTTATGAAACTTTGGCGAGATTTATCAAAAAGCTAATCACAAAATATTATGAACAGATCATCATTCTCCAAATGAATGAGTCCTGAACTTCAATATGAAGTAAGTTTAGATATTCAAAAAACTCTAATGCTCTACTTGACTTTCAACACCAACGATCACCACCAGTCGTCGTCACCATCATTTGACAACCATAGTCTGATTTCTATATCCAGCTGTCATCATCTGCCACTATTATATTATGTTAAATATTGTCTAACTACCATATTTCAACTACTATCACAACCATCATCACCTAACCATTTATCACTTCAACTTTCATTAGACCATCATTCTAACATTTCTCCCACAATCTCTTATTAGAATAAATGCGTTCTCCAAACTTCAATTTTATAGTGCAATATGCTCCATTGATGAAGAATAGTTGATTTTTATGACTTCTACATACATTTTTATTTTTTTCTTTCTGAATCTTATATTGAAATTTTAATATTTATACATTTTTTTAACTCCTATGTGTTAAATTTATTAAAAAACTTAAATGTTTCTCTCTCACTCTATTGTTGAGAATATTATAACACAACCCACATATATAATGCCATTTTGTGAATGAAAATTATAATTATAATTAAATTCTTAATTCAATGATAATATACACTTAATATTATGATTTTTAATTTTTGTTATCACATTATATTATAGGATCACCACTTCTAAGCCACAATAATAATGAAATACCTCAAAAAAAAAAAAAGTACATTGACACATAGCATGCAAAAGCATAAGCTCACCACTTCTAAACCATAATAACAAGAGAAATTATTGTGTGCGCAATCCGAACGTGTTCGAAGGCGAATCTGGGCATGCCACATCACCGGGGCCCAATACATTCGGTAACGTGGCGCATCCAGATTCGTCTGAGAATGCATTCTGATTCCGCACAAAATAATTTCTCCAATAACAAACACCAACATTAAAAAAAAATTACAAAAAACAAAATAAAGCATACAAGTACTAAATATTCTTCCAAGTACACAAAGTACTATAACCGTACTGCATGTACTTTTTTACTTGCTCTGAGCGCTATGGCCCACCTCCTTACTCTTCTGCCCGACCTGCCCGACCTGCCCGGCCGCCTCCCCTACCCTCCTCTTCACGTACTCCACCTGCTCGTGCACCGAGCTCCCGACCTGCCCGCTGCGACTTCTCAAATAGTTCACGATCCACGACAGCGACGTCACCGCCGTCAGCCCGAAGGCGCCGGAGGCGAGAAAGCCTACCACGGCGAGCGCAATGACTACCGCGGCGGGGACGAGAACTGGGCTGAATAGGAAAAAAAGCGGTGTGGTGACCGCCAGCCCTACTACCGTGGTGACTAGGGTTAGAGCGGATATGGCGAGAAGGAAGCCGCCGACGGGGAAGAGCATAACGGCGGCCACGGCTTTGGAAGCCGGCGGGCTTTTGTCGCGTAAGTAGTGCTTGATTTCCTCGCCGGTGTGGCGGAGATCGGACTTTTGATCAGCCATTAGGGTTAGGGTTTGGAGATTTTTGGTTGAGAAGGTGAGAGCGGGGTTAGGGTTTTAAGAGGGAGGGGAGGAGTGACGCGTGTGGGAAGGGGATGACACGTGTGGTGGGAAGTTCATGCGAGTTGACAGCTTTCTTTTTGAGACTAACGAGAAGGGATTGTAGATGTGGGAATCTTGATGAATATTGAACGGTTGATGTTAATTGATTAACATTTATGGGTATTTTGAAAAAAAAAAGACAAATGATGTTATTTGATTTAAAATTAGTCATATAAATATATATATGAAAAATATGTATTATATTACTTTTAAAATAAATTTAATAATTTCTAAATTTATGTTGATATAATTATATAAGAATAGATTGATATAAATAGTGCTTATGTTCAAGTCATTAAGGATATGTATGTCGGAGCCCAAATTTTTTTGCTTTTCTTATTAGACATTTGCAAGTGGATTTAGCCTGACGTATGTTTTTTGCTTATGATATTATTCTTGTTGATAAGATAAGGAGTAGAAGAAAATTTTAAATTATGAAGGTCAACTTCAGAGTTTAAAAGTTTTCAATTTAGTACGTATAAAAATAAATACATTTATTATAATTTTAGTAGTAATATATCTAGTGGTGGAACTGTGACTTTGGGTGATCAAGTTGTTAAAAAATAGTTCATGTTTTAGATATATTGGACTTATTGTTCAAAGAGATGGTGAAATATAGTAGTGATACGTCACAAAAAAATCTCCTGGATTAAGGACGAATCTCGAGGCATATTTAGATTGTAAAATTTTAATATTGAATTTGGGACCATCCAAACTCCAATCATAGCAAACTTTTAGTCAAACTGAATGTCGCAGCAAGATGTTAATCTGATCCAAGTCCAAATGGACTCAAATTAAGGGCTTAAAGTATATTTAGAAGTTTTTTTTTTAACATTAATTGGATAATCAAATAATCTTCAATTTAGACATGCTTATAGTTGAATCAAGCGCCTCGATGAGACAAATCCAATGAGCAAATTATCACTTAATTCTGAAATTATTAAAGATACTTAAATGCTTGACGAATGCTCTATGACCAAGGGAATCAATACTAATTGTCTGATGGAGCACTTCGAATTTGTTCTAGATCTTCTTAATATTTACATAGCATGTCACTACTAAAAACACTTTAAATAGGCCCTCATTTTTCACATGAGGGAGGGAGGAAGATTAAATAAAATTAGAGATAGCTTTCTTGCACTTTTCGATGACCACCTGTTATTACTATTAACAACCACCAACGCTGCCAACGATCAGCATCAGAAATCAACACAATCTTTAGTATATTTACAAGTTTTAATCCTATTATTAAGTATAACTGTCCACCTATGGATATATGCTTTCTATAATCCCTAAAGGAAAAATAAAACCCTGTTGTTAGATGTTATATGTTCATCTGTGGACACTTGATTTTTATACTCTTCCTCTTCTTCTACAGTGAAGAAAGGAGAATCTATATATCACTTACTACATAATGAATTTTGCAAATAGGCTATGCACCGTAATTTTCTCCATTTTTAGGTTTTTAACGTAAAAAAATTATAGCCTTGTTACTTTTATCTGTGCGTGCTAAATTTTTGTACAACGCTAAAATATATACTCTACCGTTCAAAGTTTCCAGCATATAATAAGTAGAATTCAAATTGGACGGTTGAAGTGAGGGAATGCATCAAGCTTGTTGTGTGGTAGAAAAGTGCTTCTCAAACTTAAGGAAAATTTTGATAGTATTGTAATAAGACCTACAATGCTTTATGATGCAGAATATTAACCATTAAAGGAGAAGCATAAAATTAAGTGTTGGAGAAAGATGCTTATGTGGATGAATGGCTTTACACTTTGAGATAAAATGTGAAATAAGTATATATGTGAAAAGGTTGGAGTAGCAACAATGGCGAATAAATTTAGAGAGTCACCTTAAAATATTTGGTCACATAAAATGTCGGCTTTCTGATGACTCGATCAGGAGAGTAAATATATTAGATCCAACCTATATTAAGAAAGATAGAGATATACCTAAAAAGACTTGATTAAAAGTATTATAAATGTCCTTTGTTTTTATATTCAAATAAAAAATTGAATCTTTATGGAACACGATGAAGAAAAAAAATTCATTTCATCAGTTCCTTAGTAAGATAAAGACTTAATATTATTGTTATTGTATTTAAATTGGATAATCAAGTTTAAGTAAGACACTCGTGACGATTTGAGTTAGATTGATACGAAGACATTAAGTATTTTTTCGTGTTGGGTCAGGCTAGGATTCGGTTTAACTGAATCATAAAACATTGAAGGACCTAAATGGACAGCTGAAAAGCTATTCCAAACAACGCATTAAATATTACAAATAACTTTTCAATTAGTAAATTTTCTTAAAATAATAGTCAAATAAAAATATGATATCAAACTGTAAAATAGTTTGACGAAAAATTGTTCCAAATAGACCGTTACACCTCAATAAACTAAAAACAAAGAAATTAATTTCTTGTGAGAATATCAATGAATATAAATGTTCTATTATTATAGTTTAATTTACTTCTAAAAAATAAAAAATATATTATTAACACTATAGAGATATTTATAACCAATAGACCTCTCCCCATTCAAAATCTCATAAGAAAGAGAGATCTTCCATGTCAACAAAACATCAAAACTGCAGATAAACAGCATTTGACATAACCATCATACCAATAAGTGAAAAAACATAAACTTTTCAGCCAAAACAAAAAAGCTACATCACCTAATAACTTGAACATAATCCATCACAGATCGATCGCTGAAAGCCGTTCGATGAACATATCAAAAGTCTCAACACGATCCAACATACTAATCCTAACATGCTTTGCATCCGCGCCAAAATGCTTGCCACCACGAGTTAAAATCTTGTGTTTTTGTCGAAGGAAGCTCTCGCAATCATCGATGTCTTGCTCGCACTTCAACCAGGCAAAAGCTGCAAAAATGGGAAATCAAGCCATATGATAAGCATAATCTGGAAAAAGAGCAGTTTACGTATCATAATTTCTTATATTTTTACATATCTAACATCTAAATATTTATGCTTTATGTAGATAACACTTAAATGTCAAAATGACATCATAACTTATACAAGAAAAGTTATGAAATTCACTTTAGATAAGTTTATATCAGCAATATGTTTGCTGTTATTTAAAAATTGAAACCTTTGAAAAGTAAATATAAAAGTTTTGATATTACTGAGGCTTTGTTTGGGACGGCTTTCTTTCTACTTCTTAAAGCGGCTTCTTAGGACAAAAATTTTAGTTATTGCACTAAAAAACCACTTTAAGAAGCAATAAGAAAGTCGTCCCAGACGAAGTCTAAATCTCTGCATGTTAAACCATTTGGAAAATATACCAGGAAAAGGCAAGGTGTTTTCTTTCATGAAGTTGCAGTACTGTGGCTGAAATACTGGCAAGCTGAAGGCATCCGAAGCTGCAATGACTAATCGAAGCGTCTGCCATCGATCTCTCATTGTCTTCCTGGCAAAATGGAACAATTTGGTGAAGTCTTCTGCTGCTTCAAGCTCATACTGATCAGAGACTGTTTTCAGAATCTTTGCTGCTCTCAATTGAGAGTCTTTTGAAACTCCAATGGTGCTGACCTCTATGAACTTCATCATTCTCTTAGCAACCTCTCTGTTCTTGACAATGGCCCAACCCAGCCGCATTCCGGCATGACCGGTGCACTTGGAAGCTGTGAAGAGCATAAGATCGTGGTCGGCCGGACTGGTGATGGCGGTGTATTGTGGCCAGTAATATGCAAGGTCATGGATTACCTTTCCACTGTTGGAGCTAACCGAGGCTGTCTTGAGAAGACCATCGGGATTGCTTGGCGAGCACACGACTTCGATGTAAGGTTTGTCGCCTTCTTTGAGAGAGCGAGCATCGCCGGCCCAACGGAAGAGGCCTGACTGGAGAAGATCAGTTGCTGCAGGATAAGACTGAAATTACATTTCATTAGACAGTTTTGTGCTTGAATGCTTTGCAGGTATCTGAAGTCTAGACTTCAAAGATGTGAAATTTAGCCTCTTACACTGATAAGGAGATCAAAGATATTGAGGGAAGAACAAGACATGAATGCTTAATACAATGATCACAACACTGATAACTTTGCAGAGGAAATAAATTAAGATTTATAGGCTCTTTCTTTAAGTTCGATTGCTGTAAACCCGCATATGAACAAAAACATAAATTGTATTTAGTAGCAATGCATGTTATGCATAGATAAGCAATTAAGTAGATAGTCATGGGTTATTGAAGTAATTAATAAAGATTCCTTGCTTAAATATGAATTAGGGTCGGCAACATGTGCTTGGGCTTGCTCGTGACACATGTAAGACAGCTTTTGATGGTTAACTTATAAGATAATTGTTAGATTTAGATTTCGTGACGACTTTCTTATTGTTTTATAAAACAAATTTTTTAGTACAAAACTTTTAAGTTTAAAAAATTTTTGTACTGAAAAATTGCTATAAGAAGCAACAAGAAAATCGTCCCAATTGAAACCTTATTGTTGTCTTTAAGAAATTGACAATACTCTATTAAAGGTATGAAATGAGCCTAAAAAGCAAAGTGGTGAGAGTTTTGCTAAGTTTCATTGATTATCATGAAGTATTGATCTACAAAAGACCCGATCAAAACCCTTCGATAGAACAAGGATCATAACCAGTGTTTTAAAAATAAGATCAGACCGGCCAGTTCGACCTGTTCAACAGTAAACCAATCAGTTGTCCAATCTAGTCTAGTTTAAAAACTGGCTATGCATCGAACTGGCCTGAACCAGGCTAAACTAATGGTTTAACCTGTGAACCGGTCCCGGTTGGAAAAAACAAGTCAGTTCCATATATATATATTATTTTAAATTAAGTATAAATGATATATTTCACTTTATTACATTCTTTTAAATTTTTTAAATATTTTTATTACATATTGAGATTAATTACATTATAAATATATGCATGTCATTTCACAAAATATTTTTTGTTAAAAATGTGTACTTTACACTATATAAAGAGTTAAAAGACAACCATCTCAAACTCCTCTATGATGTTAGACTAAAAAAATTGCATGAATAAGATATAAGCATGAATGTGAGTTTGGGCTTTATTGGACCATAATTTAGGCTTGTTGGGCTGCAAAGTTTTTTTTTTTTAATTTGTATTATAAATTTATATATTATATACTTGTTATAATGCATATTATAATAATTAATAATATAATTTTTTAATATTATAAATTTATATATTATATCGAATATTATTCTTATTATAAATTTGTTATAATGTATATTATAAAAATCTCATTTATTATCATTATAATTAAATGTAAAAGTTAATTATAATTAAATTATTAGATATTCATAAATATAATATAATTAAACTATATGCCTAATAATTTAATTATAGTATATAATTATATTCATCCTTTCAATTTAATTTAACTATTTAATAATTTAGTTATATTGAGAGATAATCTACTAAAATTACGGAGTTTATATTCTTAGAATATGAGGTTTAAGGTTAGACTATAATAATTATCATGTTAATTTTATTAATTTTTAATAATATTATTATTTATTACATCTCTCCGTCTTCCGGTTCATTGTCTGGTCCAATTTTCACAACCTTGATCAAAACCCTTTGATCGAACAAGGAAGAGTTGAAATGAGCTAAGTAGAGAATTCAAAGAAATTGAAATTTAGAAAAATCTTAGGGAGATTCAGAGAGACTTGAATGCAATTGTGTTTTCCACCAAAAATAATGATTACACATGAGAGTTCATAGGTGAGGGTATACAACTAATAATCCAATAGTAATAATTAAGGGTCATGATTAGTGTTATAGAATTGTAAAAATACATGCATTGAACTTCAATATAGCTAGTTACGTGGTAGATTAGTTTAACTTGTAATTGACTACTAGTCCAAAACATTGGATGGGTTTTGCAATGAGGTTGATTACCAAAGGAGAGTCTTTTAGTTTTAATTCCTAGTCATTTGACAAGTATTCTAGGTGTAATAACCCAGTTTTTTTAAATGATTAAAGATCCATTAATGACCTATAAATAACCCTCATGGAATTCCGCGAATGTAGCAGCGTTAGCCTCTCTATATTTTGAGTTATGGTTGTGATAGCGTAGCTGCGAGCAGTGTTGCGGCGTCGTCTCCTCTGTTGTATAGTAACTAAGGGCAATGCTAAGACACTGAGGTCTTGAGGGTTATGTGTTGGATTAGAGAATTTTTTATTTTTTTAATATCTTAAACCACTACTCTATACTTAAAATAGCAAGCCATACCCAAAAGCCCCATTTTTCGGTTCCTTGGCCGAAAAGGATAGGAAGAGAAGACAGAGGAGAAGAGGGGGAAAGGAAGAGGAGAGGGAATAGAAAGAAGTTCGCCTATGAAGTGTTTCCATACGTTCTCCTAGTTGTGAAAGTTGTTATGATCATAATAGATACCCTGAATCTTACTTCTATTTCTAATGATTTAAATCCCAAGTTTTATCTCTCTAACATGATTAAAATATATTATCTTATGATTTAGTCAACTTTCACCATACAACTTCTGACATATAATATATATGATTATTTTGTACATTTTAGTATGATATGATATTTCATTAGGTAGAATTGCATCAACAATATTTTAACTAAACCGAAAATAATAAAGTCACGTGTAAACATTCTAGGACCGTTGCATTAGGCCTGGCATGACAACATGCATCGAGTACAAATTCATGAACATAGTGTAAATTATAGATTATTGAAGGTATATGTATAGTATAGTATTGAGATGCTTTACTTAATGCATTAGAAGCACATGTTATACATTATGATATTAGGATTGATAAGATATAGCATTGTTGTGTGATGCAAAAAAGGTTGGCTAGTTATAGACTAATTCAGGTTGGATGGAGTAAGATACCCTATACAGAAGTGTGGACCAGTGGGCTTCATTTAAATTATAGGTTTATGGTATAATCCCAACACAAAATATAAGATACAAGATAGAATGTCACAAGTAAAAATGATATTTCAAAAGACAGAAGTGATGGTTCTTACAAGATAGCAACCTGACACACTAATTAGCCAAGATATGACAATAAACAATATACAGGAAAACACCAAATGATTAGCTCGATATCTTGACTTACATACGAACATGCATTCATGACATGATGATTATGAAAATATGAACTTGCATAAGCTAAACGATAAATGATATGATGTGTGAATATAATGCATAATGGCATTGATACAAATACTCATACATTATATACATGATACATGAGATTGATACATACTGCATGCATGACATAACACATGCATAGTGATAGACACTTATAAAAAAGAAAAACATAGAACATAAAAATGACATTCATGATTTTATCATGCATTGGTAATTGATAGAAGTAATGTACAACTGCATTTTATAATAATTCACATGACAGTCTTCATGCAGCCTTCTTACAAGATGTTAGGATAGAATTGAGTCAATTATTGCTAATTAATTTTATAATTATTATTCATACTTATTGATATTATTCATGTTGAAGTCATATTTATGTTCATATATTCTCATGAATGTGAATTCATGATAACCATGCTCTGCTATTGACTTGAATGATTACATGAATATTATTTTGCTGTCTGTATATTGGGTGCAGTGATAGGTTCTGGTTACTTACTGAGCTTATGCTCAATATATGATTTTTCATAATTTCAGGGAAGTATAAGAACCTAGTGGAGTGAGGCAAATCAAATTGTAGTGTTAGGTATTTCTTTTGTTTTTTTTTTTCTATTTATTTTTTTGTAGTCATTCAAATGCATTAAAATAGATTGATTGTAGAGATAAATTAATGACAAATGTATATGATTTTGAAAGATGAAATGAAATATATATATTATGAAGAAATGAAATGAAAAATAGTTTCCACTTAGTCTGTTGTATATATTATTTTATATGGATGATTATTAGCAGCTCTAGTAGATGAACATAATATTTAAAATAGACAATTATTTAAAATTAGATCTTGGCGAGTGACACTAGGAGAGTAGCCGAGTTCCTTAGGCGAATGTTCAACTTTGTGAATCCCCTAACTATCTCAATACTGAGGGTTGAAAGAGGCTGACTCTTATATATGCGACTTTACAATAAAATGTGTTGGGTAACGTGAGACTTTAGGCAACTGTATGCTTGTTGAGACAGTGGCAATGAGGAAACTTGAAGTAGCATAGGGGCTGAGAGGGCAAAAAATGGCTGAGCAGATAAAGTTTTTCGTGGAGAAAATTGCACAATTTGAACTCTTCTACCAAGTAAACTGAGAATGCCTTAGAAGTAGAAGCCAAGCTGAATTGACAGGCCAGTCACTTTGCCAAGTTAGATGGATTCGATCACCTAAAACATTCACTAGGAATATAACGAGTCAAATTATAATTGGAGCCAAGTTCATCCTACGACAACTAATCTAGCACGGTGATCTTCCTTGTGAGGTCATTCTTTACTCAATTTCATTGTGCATTGTGGGGCTTCAATGTCATTGGATGACATGTGTGACAATTCTTTTTGTTCTAAAATGACACAATTCGAGAGAAAAAAAGATTCATGTAGCCAACCTCACTTAAAGATTTGATGTTGTTGTTTTTATTGTTGTACCTTATGCTTGAGAAGCTAGACTTCATTGTGTAGTCGGCCTTTTGGAAGAAGTTGGCCACTAGAAATCGATTATACACTTTAACATTATAGCTTTATTAGGAAGTCACTAGTCATACTTACATTGTGAAGTCATCCTTGATGGTCACATCAACATTTGAGTGGGCTTTTAGCTTTGATAAGAATCTTGGTGGAATAATTGCATTGATGTTATAATAGTAGTAGCCATCTTCCATTATTTGGCCTATAAGTTAATCTTCTCCTTCAATGATAATTTCTTTAGGCCATCTTTGTGCACTTGCTTGCTTGTTATTCTTGGTCATGCCATGCTATTTGTTCTCTTTATGCTCAATTTTGTTCCTCCTATACTCTTCTTCTTCAAAGCCTATGACTCAATGATGGCTAATGATAACTTAATTTCCATACTCACTCTTTGATAATGAGCTTTGTTTTTATAGCGATCAATTTAGACTAGGATTGAGACATCCCTTCTTTCATTCAAACATCAAAGTCATGGATTTCGTTGGCCTTATTCGATCTCAGGGGATGCCAAATCCTTTAAAAATGTTGGGCAAAGAGAGAGATTCTAAAGAGAATATTCGAGAAATTTAAAGAGACTTTGATGTGACAGAATTTTAGCTCTAGGGTTCAGATTAAATGTGATTTCATATCCTCGTGCATGACTAGTGGCCCTCCTATTTATAGGTGATGATCAAAGTCGTAGTTACAAAATTAGCAACACAGTGCAATTACATGAAAAATAAATAAATTAAACTTAACAACAACTAGTTGTGTAATGGAAGAGTCTAGTGTGTAACCCGGTTGTGAGTTGTGAACTAAATCAAGTTTTGTATTGAGGGTAAGTACCCGTGGCAAGTTATCTAATGAAAACCCTTAGTAGGTTAAAAAGTCATTCAGGCAAGTAGTTATATTCAACGGGAAAATAAACACGAAAAATGGGCGTATTCATGAGTCCCCATGGCGAGCTTAGTAACTCGGCATTGAAGGCCAAATAAGGGTTGTTTCTTGGGCAACTTAATAAGATTTGGGTTTGGACAATTCAAGACTTTAATCGACTTCGCGAGTTCCAAGTTGTAGGTTGTTGAAACTAATCTAACTTCTCATATGAGTTGATTAGCCTAACCCCAAAAACATAGTGTACAATATTTCTAAAGGCTTTACAAAACAATCCCATCAATTTTACAAGATAACAATCAAAATCATTAAACTCATCTAACAAAACATTCAAATTATATTAAATCCCAACCAAAACATTTTCCAAAGACTTATAATAAGATCAGATTTCACCAAATTCCTCACCGAGTAGTATGGCACAGAAGACACAACGGGGAGCGGCCGGCCACCACCACCATGGCCGAAAACTTCAGGAGACGTGGACAGGGCAAATAGGGCAGCTTGGAAGAGCTGTGACGAGCCAGTTCCAACGATTATATACCTGTCAGGACCCGCTATGGCATTGCCGACAAGACGATGAAGTCGCCTGATCTCCGCCGCAAACTTCGGCTCGAGAAACCAACAGAGATTGGTCACGTCGGAGAAATAGCTCATCGTCTGCGATCCAGGAATGACCAGCTCCGCCGCATTGCCTGTTTGCCGCCAGAATTTCTCGTACATGGTCGGATCTCCACTGTAACGACATTACCAGATAAAGCTCCCGTCTTTAAAATCATAATCTTGAAAAAATTTACTGTAGATCGTAATTTATTTTTAAAATTTTCTTATTATTCTTTTTAATTTAAACTTTGAATTTCTTCACCTAATACTTTTGTGATATTCATCACTATCAAACAAAAAAGAAACATCTAATTTTTTAAAGGAATCAGATTCCTTTAATGAACAAATAAATAATGATAAAGCATAAAAGCATGCGACTAATGACTAAATAAATAAATAAAAATTTCTAATATTTCTGAAAGGTCGGAGCTTGACCGGCCGTAGATCAGCCGGCGAGGCTTCTCCGCCATCGGAGAGACTTAAACAAGCCGGAAAAGGCAAGAGTAGCAGCGAAAGAGCAGGGAATGACTCACTGGTCAAGATTAATAACAGAATCCACGGAAATAGGTATTGATCCGCTGGTAGAGCTGACACTAATCTCGTCCTCCTTCAACACTGAAGTCTCTGTTCTCTGTTCATTTCCGGAACAAGAGTTCGCAGGAAAAGGAAAGTTACTTCGGTTTCCACCATTCTTATACAAAGGAAGAACTACGAAGACTGCGAAGAGATGAAACACAATCACGGCGCCAGTAAAAAACCAAAACATGCTCAGATTCCATGATCGAGCTTGGTTACTTCCCCCAGTTGATTTAGGCATTTTGTGCCTCGGCTCCCAAGAATGGCCGCATGCGCTTGGGGATCCGTTAGTAGTGCACCGACGAAGTAATTTACCGTTTCTACTCGACATGGAATGATCCTTACGAACACTTTCCCCAAATGGCTGGAGGCCTCAGTTTCGATCCAGAGCAGAACATGCTAGGGTTTATCAGAAGCACCGAAACAAAAAACAAGAAGAACTCTTTCTTTACCATGCCTCTTCTTCTTCTTCCTTAACTCTCACTGATTCATTCACTCCATAAGTAGGCGAAATCACAGAATACAAAGAGACATTTTTTGAAAAAAAAACTGGGAAAAGCGAGGAAAGAAAGAAGAGAATCGTCTTCCAACGAAGCATTCAACTGAGCCAACCATTCTCCATTGGAGCTCTTACTCTGTTCTCTTAGTTTACTGTAGAAGCAGTGAGGAGGAAGAAGGCAAAAGTGGGAGCTTTTTGTTTTTGTGTTGGGTAACACGCGGCTCGGTTTATCACTGGAAGAGTAAAAGAGGGAGCTTTTTCTCTTTTGCACTTTTACCTTTTTCCCCCTTGCTTTTATTTTTTTATTGTTTTCTTTTTTTGAAAAATCATGAGTGTTATAGATTATTAAAGTACAAATATTGATAATAATTTTTTTAAAATTTTACCACATACAATTAAAAAAAAAATTTACCACATAAAGTTTTTTTTACTAGTTTATAGGAGATGTGTTTATATGGAATATATTTATTATTCAAAACATAATATATTAATATTGAATTATTATATTAAAATTTTAAAAAGTGTAAATTATTTATATATTTTAAATAAATATGAAATGAATTTATAAAATAATAAAATTATTTCAATTTCTCATTAAATAATAAATATACAACCAGTTGTAGAAAAATTAAGGAACAATACAAATTGATAAATTTATTTATTTTATTTAAAATAATAAAATATGAGATTATATATTTCTGTCAATATATAAACATATATTCATTAAGATCTTTTTACTATAATTTGAATAATGTAATATTTTTATTTTGTGTTATGATTTAGCATTTGATTGTTTTATGACAAAATAATTAATGAAATGTACTATAAAAATTAAAAAAAAAAATTATGGCCAAAAGCACATACAATGAAATAATTTAATTTGTTACTTAACTTATAATTATGTATGAAACAAGAGGCTTATTCTAAGTTATTTTGAGTATATTTGTATTTGACATGCATGCATTTTAATTTTTAGGGTATTTGAGTTGTTTTTCTTGGTTAAGAAATACAAATAACATAGTATTATTTTTCATTATAGTTTTTGTAAATCAAAATTTTATTGGCTTATATTTGTTGTATTACAACATTCAAGGATCCTAACGAGTAACTAATGATAAGAGATTTTGTCTTTAATTTGGGCATAAAAGAGAGAGATTGTATATATTAGCCTCGTCCATTGTAGTGATCTCTATGATGTATTTTGATTCTGTCTTTTCACTCTTTGAATTGTCTCATATTTTGCAATTTGAAAGTTTTAAATTTGTCACTCGCATATTATGATGTTTAATGTATTATTTTAGTTGGACATTTTTTGAAGTTTTTTTAATCAAATTGTGCTATTTGGGCACTTTTTTTAAAAAAATTAGTAGATTTCATGAACTATTTTTTAGATAGAAATGATTCTTTTTATAAAGTAATAATCTCATTTTTCATTTATTTTGTTGATGATTATGACTTCGTTTGAAACGGCTTTCTTGCTTATTATTAAAGCAGCTCTCTAGTTCAAAGTTTTTAATTTTTGAATTAAAAAGCTGCTTTAAGAAGCAGTAAGAAAGTCGTCGTCCCAAATGAAGTCCATATTGAGTTTGATTCCATGTTGTTTTTTAAGTGCACCTAATGAAATGCTTTCATTCATGGGTACTCGAGAAATATCCTGTAAATTATGTTCTATATCTCTTAGTCTGGAGCACATGTAGCTCATTCAAAGATTAATATAATCAGCGGTCTTACGTGAACTCCATATGTTTTGTTCTTTCTCAAGATTTTTGTTGATTACTAATCAGTTTATTCCATATGATAAGCTACTGCATCATTGAAGAAAATATTGAGAGGTTGAAGCAAAGGCTTGTTATGTATAGAATCTCCTTCTTAGTCAAATATATAGGGTAGTCATGATTTGTAGTGCTTATTTTAATAACTTCAAATCAGAAAATGCATTTAAGAAAAAAAAAAATTTAGGCTTCGTTTGGGACGGCTTTCTTTATGCTTCTTAAAACAGCTTTTTAGCACAAAAATTAAATTTTTTTTTGTGCTAGAAAACTGCTTTAAGAAGCTGTAAGAAAGACATCCCAAATAAAACCGTAGAGTGCAAGTATAATGAAGATGGATTTAACAATTTTAGATTTTTTTTTTTTAATTATAGAAATTAGTGACCAATCAAAATTGTTTTGCATTATTTTCAATAAGTTTGAGAAACATTTAGAAAAAAAAATTAATCAAGATATTTTTAGTATTTAGGAAAAAAAATTATGTGATAGAGTACACGTTTTAGATATTTTGGATCTATTGTTCAAAGTGATGGTGAAATAGATGAGGATATTATCAGCAGAATTCAAGTTGGATGGTTGAAGTGGCGGAATGCATCGGGCTTGTTATGTGATAGAAATGTACCCCTCAAACTTAAGGGAAAATTCTATAAGATGGTAGTGAGGCCTACAATGCTTTATGGTGCCGAATGTTGGCCATTAAAAGAGAAGCATAATACTAAGTTAAGTGTGGCAGAGATGAGGATGCTTAGATGGATGAGTGGCTTTACCCTTAGAGATAGGATACGAAATGAGCATATACGTGAAAAGGTTGGAGTAGCTCCAGTAGAAGATAAGATTAGAGAGAGTAGTCTTAGATGGTTTGGTCACATAAAAAGGCGGCCTTCCGATGACCCGGTTAGGAGAGTAGAGGTATTAGATTTGACTTGTGTTAAGAAAGGTAGGGGTAGACCTAAAAAGACTTGGTTAGAAAATATTAGGAATGACCTTTCTTTATTAGATTTAAACGAGAATTTGACTTTTAATAGGACACAATGGAGAAAAAGGATTCATGTAGCCGACCCCACGTAGTGGGATAAAGGCTTGATGTTGTTGTTGTTGTAGGAAACAAATTAAAATTGTTATATTGTAGTTTTATAAAAAAATTGTGCTCCTGTTTTTAGTATATGGTAAAAATGATATTGTCCACTTTATTATTATTATTATTGTTATTATAATGATTAAAATAATATTTATATATATTTATAAAATTAGTTACTAACATTCATGAACAAATTAGCAACCTATTTTAATCAGTCACATTAAATAAAAATCAAATAGAATTTAGTAACCTATTCATTTTTTTTTAATTTAATCTTATAAATATTTTGTATAAATTTAAAAAATCTTTTAACATGCACAAAATATATTTTATTAATTTTTAAAACCTCATTACTATTAAAATTATGCACCTATGTTGACTTAATTGTCTAAATTTTAAATTATTTAGATATAAACTCTAATTAAAATATAAAATATCAAAATAAAATTTTTTCTATATTTAAAAGTTTAGCTTTAGATGATTGGGTCACATAAAACAGCGGCCTTCCGATGATCCGGTTAGAGAGTAGATTAGATCTATTAAATTTGGCTTATGTTGAGAAAGATAGAGATAGACTTAAAAAGTCTTGGTTAGAAAATATTAGAAGTTATTAGAAAATCTTAGAAGTGATCTGTCTTCATTAAATTTAAATGAGAATTTGATTCTTAACATAACATAATGGAAGAAAAAGGATTCATGTAGCCCCATGTAGTGGGAGAGAGGCTTGATGTTGTTGTTGTTGTTGTTGCATCTAAAAATTTAACAACATGCATTTTATGCATGTGCATTTAAACTAGTCTAACAAAGATGTCTCAATCAATTGAGATGTCATTGAATCTTTTTGATGATTACAACATGTTGGTGTGGATATCATAAATAATAATTATTTAAGTCATTATTAATTGAGTTAAATATAATTCTCCAACTAAAAAATACTTTTATTTTGTAAAATTCTTTAATAATTAAAAAAATATAGAATTGTTCCGTCCTGGAATATTTGCTACGGTCGAGAAATATAAAGTTTGATGTCTTAGTTTTGTATGAAGATCTAGAACACAATCATATAAAATAGAGGGTGTAGTGTTCACAAGAGACACCAAAGTTTTTATGTGAAAACTCCTGAAAATGGGGAAAACCATGTGGCATGGCCCAGTTTGAATGAATCCACTTGTGTTTGCAGTGAATTACAAATAAAATATTTCCTTGAGGGAAGGCCTTGGTTTAATATAGCAAATATACATCATATAAAGTGCATTACATTGTGGGAATTGAAATACTCAATATTAACATGCTCGTTTAGTCGGTAGGGTTATAGTTAACGGGCAACGGAGGTCAGAAAAATCGTATTCGGGTGACAATGGTTGGAAGGACCGTAGTCGGTGGCGACAGAGGCCAAAAGGACCATTGTCTGATAACATAGGTCAAAAGTTATGTATTCGACAGACGATGTAGGTCGAAAATATTGTAGTCTGGCGACAGATGTCAGAAGGACCGTTGTTTGGCAATGGAGATCGGAAGGACCATAGTCTATAAGTGACGGAGGTTAGAAAGACCGTTGTCTGACTATGGAGGTCGGAAGGACCGTAGTAAGCGGACAACAATGGTCAGAAAGAACGTTGTTTAGAGATGGAGGTCGGAAGGGCCGTAGTCAGCAGATGCCAATGGTAAGAAAGATCATTGTCTAACGACGGGGGTCGGAAAGATCGTAGTCGGTGAGTGACAATGGTCAGAAAGACAGTTGTCTAACGATGGAGGTCGAAAAGATCGTAGTCGGCAGATGATAATTTTAAGAAAAAAACGTTGTCTGGGAAAAGAGGTCAGAAGGACCATAGTTAGATGGCGATGAAGGTAAAAATGATTGTAGTGTGGAGACGGAGGTCGAACCTTTCATAGTTGACATATGATGGAGGTCAGAAAGATTGTGATCTACCGACAAAGGTTGGAAGGACTGTTGTCTGGTGTTGGAGGTCGGAAGGCCCGTAATCGGCATATGATGAAGGTTAGAAAGATCGTTGTCTAGTGATGAAGGTTGGAAGGATCGTAGCCTGGCGACGGAGGTTTGAAGGACCATAGTTGGTGGGCAACAGTAGTCAAAAAGTCCGTTGTCTGATGATGGAGATCGGAAGGATAGTGGTCGGCCGACGACAGAGGTCGAAAAGATCATAGTTTAGCGACGAATGTTTGAAAGATTGTAGTATGGCAAAAGAGGTCGGAAGGACCGTTGTCTGGCGATGGAGGTCATAAGGATCGTAGTTGGTAGGTGATGGAGGTTGGAAAGACAGTTGTTCGGCGACAGAGGTTGAAAGAACAATAGTCTTGAGATGGAGGTCGGAAGGACCTTAGTCGATGAGCAACAACGGTCAGAAAGATCATTGTTTGGTGATGGAGGTTAGAAGGACCATATTAGACATACGACGGGGGTTAGAAGGATAGTAGTTAGTAGACGACGGTGGTTAGAAAGATAGTAGTCGATAGGCGATGATGGTTAGAAAGACCGTAGCCAATGGACGACAATTGTCGGGGGGAAGTCTGACGATAATTGGTGGCCAGGAGTATGTTCGATGACAGTCGGTGGCAGGCCATTGTCAATTAGTGGCCGGGAAGAAGTTCAACGTCAATCAGTGGCTGGGCCGAAGGTCGTCGTCATTCGATGGTCGGGTATAAGTCCAAAAATAATTGGAAGTCGAGTGAAAATCTGACGATATTTGGTGGCCGAGCGAAAGTCTGGCGATAGTCGGTGGTCCGACGGTGGTCGTGGAGGAGTCTAGTGGCATGAGAACTTTAGTTTCTCTCTCTTTATTCTCTTCCTTGCTTCGGTTTCTTTTCATGAGGAATGATATGTCTATTTATAGTTTTCTGAGAGTGACATTTCCAGTAAATATGAGGGAGATCAATGGTATATTAAGAGTGGTTTGAATGGACGGCTGATATTGATCTCCTTGATCATGGAATGTTTATTGGGCATTTGAATGTCTTAATGATATCCAAATTTGATGATATTAGGCTTGTTAGATTCTTCTAGTCAAGCCGCTCGATTCAACTATAAACATGTCATGTTTGAAAATCGTTTGGTCATCAAATTTATGGTTTGGACTTTCCAAATGTGATTTGGGCCTTCGATATGGACCCATTTGGGCTTGGATTGAGTTGAATTTGGTGTCGTTGGGTTCATATTTTTTAGATTTTCAATTCAACTGTAAGTTTGTTCAAATCAGAGTACGGATGGTCCCAGATTTAATTTTGAAAGTTTCCAAATTGATTTTGCCTCGAGAATTGTGCTTGATCAAGATAATTTTTTGATGATATATCAAGAATAATCAAAATTTTATGTAATATTTTCAAAATATCATTTTGCTATAATGTCTCTAATAATAAGGAATAGATTGTACCTATATAAGATGTTTATTCATAGAATATTGATTAAATTTTAAAATGTAATATCACATATTTTTCATAATTTCTTTTATGTTCTCGATGCACACATAGACTATTAGACCTATATATGTGAACTCCTACAATCCCACACCTAAAAATAGGGGTTTAACTTAGTCAAGTCAACTCGAATTAAACAAGCTACTAAGTCAAATTTGAGTCGACACGACTCAACTACTAAACTTATATGTTAGTTTGTTTAAGAAAATACTAAGAAAAAAATACACTTAAAAAGAATTTGAAAATTTTATAATATTAGAATACAAAAATAATAACTTAGTGATTTCGTTCTTTTTTTTTTTAATTAAAAACTTATATATATTTATAATTTATATTTTTTTCTTGATTTTCATATTCCAATGAAGTAATCACATTCATTTTAGGTCAAATGCACTGACGCTTCACAACTTAAATGTTTTTTTTTAATCTCAAGTCGAGTTGGGTTTAGACTTAGGAGAACTGGGTTCGGGTTGTGATTTTTAACCTATTTAATTAATGGATTGAGTTCATGTTGTCTATATTTGTGTTGAGTCATTTTTTACATCAAATCCAAACTCGCCCCATGAACCTGAATTGACACCCCTAAACTCGTCCTCAAATACTAACAATAGTCTACCTCTAGTCAAGTAGTCGATCCCCTCTTCTTCAACAAAGAAACAAAATAAGTTCAAGTTGTTCGAATGCTTCAATAGCGCTTGATGCAAAATGAATGGAAAAGAAGGCATATTCAAACCAAAAAATGGGATAACCTAGATGGAGATGTCTCCTTTTAATATGAAATTGCAATATTTGACTTTGAAGCCTCTTTGAGTCTTAACTTAGCTTGAGCTATGAGAGAAAAACAAAAGAAATGGACCATTAAGTGGATTTACTCCATTTTAGAAGGTTAAGAATATCAAATTTTACTATTGGAGTAATTTCATAGTAATAGCTCTCAGCTGATTAAGGTTTCGTTTGAGACAGCATTCTTACTGATTTTTAAAGCAGCTTTTTAGTACAAAAATTTTTGTACTAAAAATTGCTTTACAAAGTAATAAAAAAGTTGCCCCAGACGAAATTTAAAGGAAAACAAAGTCTTTAAAAATAAATTTTAAAATTAGTTAGTTTGATTTGAGAAGAATATAATATAGTACTTTTATAGTTATTATTAAGTTTAATTTAAAATAAAAAAAATAATTAAAAAAATTATTTTGATTAAAATTTTAGAATATAATCATGACCTAATTTCTCTGTTGGGCTAAATGGAGCAAACATATCATTCTTGAAATGATTGAGATTTGATAAGCATCAACTCAACATAGTGTGGGCAATGATTGCCCCTTCATTCTTCTATCCCTTCTATTCCATCAACAACACTATAGGTGGTTGTTGCAAGTTAAACCATTGGGAGGGTTATTAATGATAAATAAAGAAATTACATGATTTTAAACTTTTATTGATTGAGAGATACATTTAAATAAGACTTAAAATTATAAAGCCTACATTCATATTCAATATTTAAATTTTAATATTATTTATTTATTTACCATTTTATTTATCCCGTCTCACACGAAAGAAGAGACGAAGAAGAGATGACGGGATCTTGCTAGGGATGAGCATTGATGGGACTGATGGCACTGCACCTCCCTCAATAATAAAGAAGAGTAGAGAAAATTGCAATAATATTAGGCTAGGAGACCGCCATCGAGGCTATCGATGGTGACTGATTTTGATCTTCAAGTTATCTTTAAGTTTGGCTTGGCCCTAATTGAGTCAACTGAATTTAGTCATGATTGATTTCAATGTCTTTAGATTCGCATTGAGATAAGCACAATATAAGTAGAAATAATCAGATTTTATATTATATTCATTTCAAATTAAATTCAATATCTTTGAAATCTATTTTAAACAAAAAATAGCTTTGGCATACCAAAGTTAATTTTTTTAATATAAATTACATGATTGTAAAGTTATTCTTATTTAAATAAATAATAATGGGTTGAAAATGACATATAAGAATATTTGATAATTTTCCAAATTCCAACTTCACTATAGTGTTTAGTTATGAAGCTAAATGTTTGCCCTAATAAGAAGTTGTGCTGCACACATTTAGTTATGAGTATGTAGTAATGATAATTTGACTTAGCAGCTTTTTTTGTCAACATCATATGTCAAAATCACATTCATTATTATTATTATTATTATTATTTACGTGTTAACTTTTTTTTGCTTTACATTTACCTAAATTTCACGTATCTCCCTTCAATTAACACTCTGAGGTTTCGTTTGGGACGGATTTTTTACTGCTTCTTGAAGCAACTTTTTAGTACAAAAATTTTAATTTTTGTACTAAAAACTGCTTTAAGAAGCAGAAAGAAAACCGTCCCAAACGAAGCCTAAATCTTAACCTCTTCACCATTCCTATCTTTGGTGGGACCACCAACCATGCTAGATTGTGATACTCAGTGTGGGCAATGATAAGGACAGCTTAATCTCACATTGCTCATTTAAGAAGAGCAATAATAATCTACAAACTAAAGAAGAAAAAAATACCTAAAAAGAGGAATTTTATGCATTATTAATGTATGGAAAGGGATCAATAAGCAACTTCTCTCCTTAAAACTATAATTCTTCAAAGCTTTAGTGTGAGTGATTCTTTTTGTAGGGGAGAATAATAGAAAGAAGAACTCTTTATGAGATGCAATAAGGTATGATGTGGACATCACAAATTTAAAGGTTAGAAACTTAGAATCTAAGTGGAGGACCAGCACTTAAAAGCTTTGAAAAAAGCAGAGTGGGAAGTAGGTGGACATTTAATCATGCAAGTGGGACCACTTTTTGGAATTTAAAATATTTACTTGAAAATATTTAGAAATGGTGTGTAAGGAGATGATTTTGATATAATAACAACAAATCTTTTATCCCATTATGTGGGATGTAATGCACGAGCAATTATTACGTCCGGTCAAATCCGAACGTATCTGAATGTATACCGAGCAATACCGAGTGCACAATACCGAGTTTCAGGTGATGTGACGCGTGGTTATTGGTCTATGAACGCATTCGGTGATCGGAGGTAATAATTGCTCGGGCGAAGCTATAGTGGGGGCCTTGGGAGCATGGGCCCCAACTGGCCCATCTGCATATAAATGCCCACCTCTTGAGTGCAATCCAAAATAGCTGGCCCAACTTAAAAAAATCGCAACGAATCAATCATATTCCGTAATAAAAGCCCACCCAGTGTCTCAACATCAGCGTGATTCGAACCTCGAACCTTGGGTAAGAAATCCAAAGACTTATCCGCTCACCCCACCAAGGAAAAACTAATGCAATCACTATTTTTTATTTAAATTATAACTCCTAGAATATAAAAAATTAATAATTTATTGAAAATAAATAGTAATATTCTTTGAAAGATAAAAACATTCTTTTACTATAAACTATTAATAAAAAAGATAAAAAAAAATTATCCAAAAAGATTAGAATATTTTAAAAATTATTAATTTGTGCCTCAATTAATAAGATTTTTTGGCTCCGCCCCTGATAGACTGCATGAATCATTTTTCTTGATTGTGTTATGTCAAGAGTTAAATTCTCATTGAAATCTAATAAAAAAAATCATTTCTAATACTTTCTAATCAAATTTGTTTAGATCTATCTCTACCTTTCTTAACATTTAAGGAGATGATTTTAATGTAATATTTTATTTTATTATTATTATTTTTTTATTTATGTTGTTTTATTTTTTGTGATTTTTGTTGGAAGAATTGATATAAAATTGTTTAATAATAAAATTTTACAAAGTTTAATAATTTGTAAATGGCTAATTAATTATTATTGGTTTGTGTCGGAGAGGGGGAGGTAAACATCACAATGTGGTCATATCCACCATTTGCTGAATGAGAAAAAGATATTAAAGAAAGTGATGGCCAAAACAGTTAACCATTCATTATGTAGTAAACCGATTTAATTAATTTCCTTAATTTTTCTTACGAAGAAAAAAGTTTCTTATAATAGGGCTGCAAACGAACCGAGTAGAGCCGAGTATCTCTGTGTTCATATTCGAGCTCGTTTGATAAGAACTTGTTCAAGCTCAGTTCGAGCTGTTTGTTTGTGTTCAAGTTCGATTAGAGTTGTTTGCATGTGTTAAAACTACATTCACTTAAAATCATACATATTCAAACTTGGTTCGTGTTTGGTTCATGTTTGATTCGTTTAGCCTTCAACGAGCAGCTCGTTTATAAATGACTAAATGAGCCTTATCGAGCTCTTAACGAACGAGCCGTAACGAGCGAGCTTATCGAGCTATTAACGAACGAGCTTATCGAGCTATTAACAAAAAAAGCTCCACCTTTAGGAGAGTGGGTGATGTTTTCAATAGCACTTAGTCACCCACTTTTCATATTCCATTAGGCCTACCAAAGCATCAATGCCTTAGAAATACTCAAAGTGGGAACTTATGCAGGAAGAGGGAATCCCACTAAGTATAAAGATTCAGATTCTCCATAATTATCATAATTATTTTTATTTCTCCATTGGTTCTTTGATGGAGCACTAAAAACAAGCCTAATTGCTTCAACTATACAATGTGAGCTAAATAAGACATAAATTTAAACTAATCAATCTATTCATTGATATAGTGCTAAACTATATTTTAAAATAATTATATAAAAAAAAGTAGTTAGTACTTTAAATATATATAAATGTAAGTTTTTGATACAAAATTAGATTTCGTTTGGGACAGTTTTCTTACTGTTTTCTGAAACAACTTTCTAGTACAAAAATTTCTTGAACCGTAAATTTTATACTAAAAAACAGCTTCAAAAAGCAATAAGAAAACTATCCCAAACGAAGCGTTAGTGAGATATATATTAAGACTTGGAGAAGCATTGAGATTATTAAAGAACTAAGATGATATTTAAGATTGTACTAATTATCAAAGACATATATGATTAAGAACATATTAGTATTAGAAATAGTTATATTAAATAATGCAAAAAGTTTCTAGTTTTTATAGATTTACATAATTAATCAACATTTAGCCTATTTATTTTGTATTGATTACGAAGATGTTTAGGAAAGATATTCTAAGGGATGGATTTTAGTACGTATCGTTCGAAAATGATATAATTCTAATTAGTTAGGCATTTATTTGAATAAGTGAAATAATATAATAGTGGAGGTAATTTGTGTTAAGATAGGTCTTAGAACTAATAGAGCTAAAACCAAATATATTATATGTTAATTACTTATTGGATATGATAATAATAAATATCAATCAATGTTAATATTATAAGAGGGTCAAATATTAGGGTGTAAGATTTAAATATATTGGATTTATTACATAAAAAAAAGCAGATATAAATGATGATATGGCTTCAATAATTAAGACAAGTTTGTTAAAATTGATAAGCATTTTGAGACTCCCAATTTTTGCCCCAAAAAAGAAGTTTAAATAATTGTAGCCGTTGAAAAGTAATTAAAATAAAAATTAAAAATTTAATGCAAATATGACCTAAATCTATATGGACATTTGGCCTTGCTTTTTTTATTGATACGCCTAAACTTTGAATAATTATTAGGTTCGGACACCTGACGTAGCTCTACATTTGGATGCCAATAACATGTTGCCACGTGCTCTTACTCTTTATGGCGCGGCCCGACGACCCGGACCCGGTATTGCTATGTATTGACTGATTTGTGTATTGCTAGATATTGCTCGATATTGTTTGGTATTGGTCGGCAATAATGATAAATACCACTCCGTTAAGTCCAATACCAAACAATACCTAGCAATACCCCGATTTTGCTAGGTATTGCTCGGTATTGTTAGGTATTGCTCGGTATTGGTTTTGAATGAGCGGTATTTCTAATTATTGTCAAGCAATACCGAACAATACCTAGCAATTCCCAAACATAGCAATACCGGGTTTAGGTCTGGGTCGGGTCGTCGGGCCGCGCGGTAAAAAGTAAGAGCACGTGGCGACATATTATTGGCGTCTGAATGTAGAGCTACATCAGGTGTCCATACCTAATAATTATTCCTAAACTTTAGGCACACTTCACATAAAATCTCAATTTTTTTTAAAAGTCTCGTAGGAGAATAAGACTGAAGTATACATTAGAGAGTGAATTACTAATATATAGCACTGAATAATATCAATGCATGATATTGCATAATTTTAGCACAAATATATTTATCTAAAACAATTTTATTAAATTATATAAAAATCAAGTCAATATGTCACATCAAAAATATTATTAATATTAATTAAGTTAAAATAAATACATATTTATATGCATATATTTTGATGTGATTTAAACACTTCAGAAAATTATTCCCCTTCTCAAGAGGATCATTTCGAAACAAATAGCTCATGAAATTATAGTGAAGATGATACAATAATTTGATAAAAAACAAATATTTGATGGGGAGTATAAAAGCGGTCGTCTTGTAGCTCTGAAGTATGGGCAGTGTAGGAAGTTTATTGGTGAGGGTGAGATCTTGTCGAAGTGATTAGGGGTGTCAAAATGGATATTCAGGTTGGGTTCGGGTCGAACTCATAATTAATTCGGGTCCAATTCAACTGACCTTAACTTGACCCCATTTTGTAAACGAGTTAGAAATTAACACCCAGACTCGACTCACTAGGTTACCGAGTTGACCCAACCCAACATGAAAACCACAGGTGCGATAGAGAGCCCAGCACACGAGCAGGACTGCGGGCTAGTGCCGCGTGTGAGTTTACATTTGCGTGAGCGAGATTGCAGGTGCAGGAGTGCGCAAATACTGGACTTCGAGTGAGGGCTATGTGCGTGATAGCATGAGTGCTTGAAGGAACGACTGCGAATGTGGTCGCACGGGAATGTGTGACTAGCAAGGTCTGAAGGGGATTGAAGTCAAACTCAGGTTAATGGGTTGACCTGGACCCGACCCAATTTTTCAAACGGGCAAACAATTGGAACCTGAACCTGACTCGTTTATTATGCGAATTGACCTGAACCCAAAATTTTCAATTTGGATTTGAGTCGGGTTATCGAGTCAGGTTAATAATTGACACCCCTAGAAGCAGTGCCATGATAGGATTTTCAAGTGTGGCTA
Organism: Dendrobium catenatum; assembly: GCF_001605985.2. NCBI lineage: Eukaryota > Viridiplantae > Streptophyta > Magnoliopsida > Asparagales > Orchidaceae > Dendrobium > Dendrobium catenatum. Next base: position 551,241 of record NW_021319804.1, read on the forward strand.
AGATCGCTGTTGGAGGGCTTATTAGTTTAGTTTTTTTTTTTAATGGATGGGAGGGTGAGTGGGACTCCACCAAGAGCTTCTTGGATTGGATTTAATGTGAGCATAGAAAGATGATGAAATAAGTGTCGATAAAATTAGGATTTGTCAAATGCATCAGAAGCTAAAGAGATACAATTAGGGTTTGAAAAAAAATCAAAAACCCGAAAAAAAGAATCTAAAAAGGATTTCTTTATATGGAGTGTAGGGAGATGGCATAATTGGAAGAAATAAATAACACAACCAACGCTATTTTCATTCATTCCTTACAACATTTATGCATAGGAAAGCACCCACAGATAGAAAATAAATTGCTAAAAATTGAAATTAGAATTTAAATCAAAATGGAGCCAAGTTGGTTATTTGTAATGGAGTGGAGGAGTAGATTACTTACAAATATGGGAAACTATGATGTTGATTCATTTTGTACAAACATGAGATGCTTGAGATATTTTAGTCTTCCTTTGCGTGCCCCAACGGGTCCTTCTTGGATCAAAAGGGGGCAGTTTCCATGAGCGTATTGGTGCGTTAACTTAGGCTTCATTTGAGACAGCTTTCATAATACTATAAAGCTATTTTAAGAAGTAGTAATAAGAAAGCCATCCCATAAGAAGCCTTGGACTTCGAGCTCTGCCGCCTCCAACATTCTTTGGTCCCATGAACAAATTAGGCATTTGGTTTCTCATGCGGTCATCTAAATGAATTGTTCGAAGCCTACATTTCGTGCTTAGCTAAAGTTAGGTCATCCACATAAAAGAAAAACATAAAATACAAGAATAAAACAAAAATAAGAGGAATTGTTTTTAAACTTAAGCCTGCTTCACTTGGGACGGCTTTCTTATTACTTCTTAAAGCGGTTTTCAAATAAAAATAATAAATTTTTTTATTAAAAAATTATTTAAAAAAACTGTAAGAAAACCGTCACAAACAAAGCTTTACTAAAACCTAACCATAATATTTTATTTGTTTGTCATAGATCTACTAATAAGCCTATGCTATGCATGGAGCCTTCTTTGATCATTCGAGATTGAATGTTTGATTGATGGATTCTTCGCATGATCTTGATGCTCCAATCCTAACCCTTGATTTATTGATTGAGAGTGAGTGCATAATTTCCCTATTTCACAACTAATGAAGACTCTTCCTCTATGCTTGAAAATGGACCTTTATTTTGCAATAGAACCCTTGCTTTTCACATAAATTACACACAAATGAGAGCATGCAAATGGCAACAAAGAATATCAACACAATAATTCGATAAAAAACTTAAGCAATTTGCGAGAAGACCCTAAACCCTAACCACCATCTTGAATCAATCAAGTTTATATCTTACAAATGTACCCAACTCAACATTGTCGGGTTTATTTTGGAATCGATCAAGCTAATTTGAGCTCATCCACGAAAGATTCAATAGAACAAAGTCAAATTGGACATTTGCTTTTCCAAAGTATTGAAAGAATCAAGACTTGGGCTTCATTTGGGACAACTTTCTTACACTTTCTAAAACAGTTTTTTAATACGAAAAATTTTTGAACTAAAAATTTTCGTACTAAAAATCTTTATCTTCGAAAATCAAGAATTGGTTTTACTTTATTTCAAGTAATTCATGCTTCATCTATTATGGAGATTCGTGAAGATATTTCCTCCTCAAACTGTCATGGATGGTTTTTTTGAAGAAAAATCTAAAATATCAGACACCCTCTATGTGATTAGCTCTTTATTAGAGCAAATAGTATTTCTAATAAGTTTCAATTGTTTGTCCATCTTAACTTGTATCCTATTTCAATAAAATTTATTCCGAAAATATAAATATTATTTCTTAATTAAAATTATATAATAAACTTAGATGATCTCTTCTGATGAAAAATGGACCGAATTCTATTTCTTAATTAACTTGCATAATAAAAACTAAAAATCTTTGTTATAAAAATTGATTTATAGGTAAAAACTCTAAAAATAAAAATAAAAATAAATAAAAAAGCTCGTAATAAGCTTGAGAAAGAAATTTGTGATGAAAAAAATTTAACTTCTAATAATTTATATACTATATTAGATATTAAAGCGGGCGAAAGATTTTAACAATTCAACTACAAAGCACAAATTCAATATTACTCATGCATAATCCTTTGTATATATGTTGAAGTAAAAGAACACTAAGATGAAATAGACTCGCTAATATGACCAAAATACCTACTACAATATGATAAGAAGATATTCTCCCTATAACAAAAGGATCAAAGCCTTTCGCACCCCACATTAGATGTACATAACATACTTGCCAGTTAGATCATAAAGATCGAACAGCCATGTTCACTGGAAGAGATAATCTAAGGCTTCGTTTAGGACGGCTTTTTTTCTTGCTTCTTAAAACAATTTTTTTGTACAAAAATTTAAATTTTTGTATTAAAAAGCCTTTTTAAGCAGTAAAAAAGTCATCTCAAACGAAGTCTAAATCGATTTTGTCTTAGTTAAAATTTGAGTTTATATTTTAGCTAAAAATAAGGAATGTCTGCCTTTGCAGAAGGCAATAGTAAGAGCTAAAGCATTTTAAGCTTATTTGATATTTAGTTCGATTTCCAAGTGTTTTGAATTTTCTTCTTCGCCTCCCTCCTATAAATTTGCCCCTTTATAAATAAATTCTTTGCTTTCTTTATAGTCTCGTATATATGTGTGTAACTGATGAAGTACTAGCATGTGAAGACTTGCATTATGAAATTAAACACGGGTTAAATTTAAAATCAGCAAGCCATTAATCATGAGAATGCGTAAAATAAGCTTCAAAACAAGTAAGAAAGACAATCCACAAATATCAATTAACCACAATCAAAGTTATAGAATTCAAGAAGGATAAATCAAGTCAATAACTTAGCTAATATGGGTTGGCAAAAAGATCCAACATTTAACATAGATTAGTCACTACAAGAACCATGCACTCAATGATTTAAGAAGCTAGCGGATTTAAATTAATATAAAAATATATAGTGATGCCATAAAGAATTGGACTTCAAACATATCTACTTAAATGTATGAAGTAAGAGTAGAAAGACTTAAGTATTTGCGTCGCGGGGAAGCTTTCTTCAGATGAGATGTGGTATTGGCCGGTTGATCTTCAAAGGGTTGCACCGTAGTGCCTTCCTTGTGTCTTGATTCACAATGGAGAAGACGAGATGCTGACCGAAATTTGAAAGGAGGGAGGCTACAATTTTTGCTATTTGGGTGAGATTAGGAATGGTGTGAGATTAATTAGAGTGGGATTGGAAAATGAAAAAAAAAAAGTTTTAAGAAAAGGAAAAGTTAAAGTGAACTTTACAACTAAACTTCTCATTAATTAATATGAAGAGTTCCAAGAGTGGGCCAATCATGGGGAAAGGAAAGGGGTTGTGGCTTTTCCAATTCCCAAAATAATTTTAAAAATGAAAATAAGGTGAGGCAATTAATGAGTCAAATTCCCATTAATTATCATGAAGAGTTCCAAGAGATAAGTGGGTTCCAATTGGAATACCAAAGGTCAAAATTTATATTTGGAAATTTTTGGATTGGGAACTTGGATGGGGAGTTGGCAGTGGTGGGCTTGCCGTGGCCAGTGGAAAGAGAAGGGGTGGCTGGTCGAGAAAGGGAGGGGAAGAGGGGTTAACCGGCAGTTAGGGAAGAAGGAGGGAAAAGGGAAGAGATACAAGGGGAAAATCAAGAGCTCACTTTGATGGACCGTTGGATACTTCATTTGTCTTCTTCTAAGGCATCACCACTCCACCACACTCACTTTCACACAAAAGAAGAGGGATGAAATAAGAATTCATTCAAAAATAAGCATCCTCCTTACAAGGGGGGGAGAGAGCCATATATATAGGCTCCACCACATGACAAGACAAAAGACACAAATGCCATTGGGCTTACAACATAACATTAAGGAAAAATTCACAAATGCCCTTAGGCTTACAACATAACATTAAGAAAAAGTTCACAAACTAAATTAAATCACATACAACACACACAACAACTAATAATATAGCGACTCAATCGTGGCCGTCGATCTACAGTCATTTCTATGATAAACCTTCTATGCATTGATGTCCCCATCAGTAACGCAACATACTCATAAGTTGGTAAATATAACAATTTCAGGAGCAAATTTTTATATTTCAGACAAAGGTAAGGAAAATCTCTCTTGCAGTAAAAGGTGATTAGTCTCTGTAGTAACTTTGGGGTGGGGACAACCTATAACCTTTCCAAAATTGCTTCTTTAGATGGTGAATGCAGTTTTCTCTAATGCTTCCTAAATTTTCACGAGTATAGTGAAGAATATGTCAATTATGAAACATAAAAGAGGTAGGAGAAGCAACAATACCTCCCCTCCAACGGTTCCAAGAAAATGGAGTTCAAAATACTCATCTTGCATAACTCTGCACGAGAAGTAAAACAAAAAATTTCAAGCCAAAAAATGATATAGTCTACACCAGCTAATGCATTGCAAAATTAGTCGGTAAAATTTTTTTATTTATTTTTTTTAAATTTGTAGGTAAAATTGCATGCATAGGTCCTTAAACTTAGGTTATACATGATAGTTTGATAAAATAAATTTTTACCTCAAAATAGAGTCAATGTGCCACCTTATTTGATCTTCTGTGATTGATCCAAAGGAAAAATTCGCTGTTTCATATCAGTTCTCACCACGGGTATGATTCCACCCCAAACCAGCATAGCCTTTATTACCAGCAGGACATAGGGGTTCTAAAATGCCCTTGTTGGAGCTTCCCAGAGACTCGCCCTAAGCAAATTAAAGAACAATTATGAAGCGAAACTCGAAAGAATAAGCTAAATTATCATATGCAAATAAAAAGTGGCTGAAAACCCAACTTAGCTTCTAGATATTTCCATATCACGCCAAATCATTCTATAAAGTATGGTAAGAAAGACACGTACATGAGGTGGAGAGATTATTCAGTGCGGACATCGAACACAAGTTACCGTCCAGAGATGAATCAGGTGTAGCCACGTCATCCAGTACCGAGCCGCAGTACCGAGTAGGGGTGACGTGGTGCATTTTCATTGGGCTCTGGACGGCGTTCGGCATCCACACAGAATAATTCATCCCACAAAAGGCTACCCATGGAGTCATTGAGACAAACCTTAATTTCCATTGTTTAGTTTTCTGAACAAGAAGACTGGCTATTGATGGCTGTCAATCTGAATTCCGTAAAAGGAGTTCCTGAGCCATAATCTTCTTAAAACTTAAGATGGGCTCTATATGACATTAGTCATGCGGATCTTTGAGATATTAAAGTAATGATGCAGGGAATATTGGTTTTAATCAAAACTATATATCCATCAAACAGAAAAAAGCTTGACAAAAAAACTGCTCTGCATACCTCTGATTGATATTTTATCACAAAATTTATTTGAGATAAAATTACTTTGAACAAGAACTGTCCCAGACTAACATTTTCTCAATAGTGAATCTTTAAAGGTTTTACGCAAAGGCTGCCTTGAGACTAGATACGGAAAAGAACAGTAATGCAAAGTATAGTAATTCTAGTCTGATCTAGTGAAATACAAGGCTAACATAATTAAGTTTATGAGAGTTTCCGCATAAGATCAGTATATATAAATTGCAGTTAGTGAATAGATGCTTACATGTTTCCATCCCATGCCTTCAAGAATTTTTCTAGCATAACTTCCGGGGCCAAAGGAGGCATTTATAGCTTCATTTAGAACCCCATCTGTCTCAGGAGTTTGGGGTTCTTCTGAAATACAATTTTCATCGAGGAAACTCTTCTGTCCTAAACCTGTACCGAAACCACCATGTAATGCTCTCCTCTCAGCGGCTCTGTCTCTGTATTCTGAACTTGTTTTCTGTGATTGGAATATGATAATTACTGTGTGAATAAGGGCGAGGCGATCAAAATTACTTTGGCAACATATGTAATGGAGTTGAAGAATGAGTTCTCATAGACAAGGCAAGGTGGATACTCAAATGAAGCAATAATATATATATATATATATATATATATATATAT
>NW_021319804.1:558006-589191 GCF_001605985.2 Dendrobium catenatum
CGATTGGTGGGCCTTGCGAAATGCTCCACTTGAGCTCTCTTCCCTCTCAAGCACTCATGCTAAGAAAGTAGAAACAAAGATAACTTTTCATTCAATAATTCATTAAGCCCAAATACAACATGACATGGCCTATATATAGGTCCCAAAAAAAAACAAGAAAATACAATGACTCTCTTGCCCTCAGGGCTACACTCATGACTCAACTTAGACCAAGGGTACAATAGGAAATGAAAGAACAATGCATAAAAGAAATACATAAATAGCTAGAAATATAAACTCTGAATCTCGGCCGTCGATCTGCGCTGTCTACGGCGATACACATGTCTGAACCTCTGGTCGATGTCCACATCATCAAGTTTATAAGACACATCCCTGTTAAACTATCTTGTTCTATCTGTAGGAGACATGGATTAAACCACCATAGTTGCTCTTCAAGATTTTTCATGCTTTTCTTAAGAATGTTCGCTTATCATTAAGTAGCACATTGATCACCTCCATTTTAATAACCAAGTTGAACTTCCACTACCAACATTCACATTTATATCCTCATTTGTCACATAACCTTGATTTGATATAAAAAACATGCATGAGTACTTAAACCACCTGAGTAATGCCGATATCATCTTAGAATCAACTGAAATTCCTTTAAAGTCCCCAATCATCTAGGATCTTTTATTCACCAAGTACTATATTTGAATTTGTTAGGCCGGCCCAAGAGGGGCCGGCTGAACCCATTAAACAGGTCCCTAGTGGACCGGGTTATGTCTACAGGCGCCGACCCAAGGAGCTGGGCGGAACCAAGGAAGGGAGAGAGAGAGGGCCGGCTGGTCCTATGGGGCCCACATCCTAATTAAATATTACTTTGGAGGGGAATATTTGAATTAGGTGCTGTTTAGTGAATTTGTAATTTTCTTTTTGGCTTTAATTAGTTTCTCTTGGGAGGTTTAGGGTTTCAACTTGAATTGGAATCTGAATTCGGGATCTCCTTGGTGTATTTGAGCTCTAGTCTCTTGGTTAGAGATTTGGAGAGTTGTTTCTTCCTCTCAAATTGAAGAAACTTGAATCGTGTGCTGACTTTAACTTTCGTTAGTGAAATCCACTGTTTTTCTCTCAAATTCTCTACGGTTATTATTGCTGTTTTGCTTCTGAAAACAGCTGTTTACTGCTTGGGGTGATTGTGTTCTATCAAAATTTAATACAAGTCTCTCATGATTTATTATAACTGTATGATTTGCAAATAATAAGAATATTTATGCTTAGCCTGATCCTTGGCAACCAACTTCTTATAAATAGAATATGAACAAATGACCCCAAAACTATTTAGAGTATTCTTTTGATCTGTATTTTTTTATTCCTCAATTTGGTTCCTCAAATTATTAAAATTTCACTCTTTTGATCCTTCAATATGATTCTTTTGATCCCTAAACTCTTTTGATGAATTAAGGAATCAAACTGGAAACTAATAAAATTTTGGATCACAGTGAAGACACTCTCAATAGTTTGGTGATCAAATTCATCATTTCCTCTAGAAATCATCAGCATAATGTCTTTCAATACGAGGCATTGTTTTAAGATGCTTTAGTTTAATCACTCAAATTTACACTTAATTGACATTTCTCACGATGATCCAAATCTATTCTCTTTATGCACTCAATTGTGAGTCCTACTATATCACAAGAACCAGTAATTTTATCACTCCAGACTTACTAAACATGCATTTAAATTCCGGTCAATGAACCATTGATTGAGGTCAAGAAGTTCAAACCAAACTCACAAAAAAAAAAGTTTACTTTGTAATCATATATTTTCTTATTGAAATATAAAGGGGAGGTGTAACATAGTTAAGATCATGCAATCAACAGAAACCAAGGCTTCGTTTGGGGCAGCTTTCTTATTGCTTCTTAAAGAACTTTTTTGTTAAAAAATTAAATTTTTTGTACAAAAAAGCCGCTTTAAGAAGCAGTAAGAAAGTCATCCCAAACAAAGCCTAAGAGTAAGACAACTGTATAGCAAAACAAAGAACTGGATTATGGTCTAGTACCAATAGAATATTTAAAAGTGAATACTACAAAGCATCAACAAGGCATAAACGAATTTCACAAAACATCAAAAAATGTTGTTTGGAAATATTTAATAACGTATGCCTATGAGACATAAAAGCTTTTATTTAATTTGCAACGCCATATTATACCACACAATTGTTATTATTGAGGAGCTACGCAAAACAAAAGCCAACATCATCAAAGCTAGGTCCATGAATATGTTAACATTGCTAATGATCAAAAAGCCATTGGCTTAAAGCTTGTAATAACATGCAACCTAACCGTTACCTTTTTAGCCGTCGAAGGCAATTCATCTATAGTAGTGAAAGAACTTTGATAGTCAACCCCATCTAAGTTGTAGACTTGATCATGACTAACCGGAGTATACTCATAATTGGAGGCAAGAAAATCAGGGAAATCCCAATCTTTTGTGGGATTGGAAGAATCATATGTCGATAAAGACACTAAATATTTCATGCTAGGGCTCCGCAACCGGTAAACTCTCCCTGGACAAGGAAAATGAAACATATTGCATCAAGCTCAAGAAGGGACCGGTTATGAGAAAGTTTAAAATTTTGGAAAAATCAGGTGAACAAAGTCCAATTTCCCTCAAACAGTACACATTTGTCGTTAGAAGTTTTGAAAAAGCAATAGTTCCTTAAATCTAATCTGTACAAAGCACATTATGCATTTTGTCCTAAACTACAGCCAAAATCAGCAGCAATCACCAGCACTGATTAATGGTGATTAACATCTACCTGGTTGAACAAACGAAAATTCAGCATATTGATGCTTAATCATTTTTTCATATTGGTATTCTAGCAGTGACACCAAGAAAAAACCAGCTAATAGCATATGCATCATAGCCTTCATCAGTTTTTGTCCAAATTTTAGGCTTCGTTTGAGACAGCTTTCTTAATGCTTTTTAAAGCTGCTTTCTAGTATCAAAATTTTAATTTTTCACTAAAAAATCGCTTTAAGAAGCATGAAGAAAACTGTCCCAAACGAAACCTTAAAGAAAACCCTACAGCTAATGTTTAATAACAAATTTAAATACATCTCAAGGTACATATTCCATGACAACATAAATCCTCCCAAAATTTCTCATCTAGATAAAGACCAGCGTTGGCCACAATATGTTGATGAAATTGAGTTCCATCATCTTAATTTGTTGCTTCTAAAATAATATTATGATACTAACATCTTGTAAAAGGATCTTTTCCCAGACTGGGTATTTAAAATCCTTACAATAGAATCAAAAGGCCAATAAGGTGTTACAACTTGAAATTTCGTTTATAAGTTCTGATATTTAATAAATGCACAGTATGATACTGCCTGATCAATGCAAATTCAGTGAGGAAAAAAAATAAGCATGCCTGATGTCACTCGAACAAAATCCAGATGAACGTCACGAATGGCAGCAGTTTTCAGAATTGAAGGAGTTTGGTCGTGGCTTGGAGTCGAGAAAGACTCTGATCGGAGGAGGGAGGAGAAGATCGTGAAGTAGGGAGTTTGTGGAAGTTGGATCGGAAGTGGGTGCCGAAGAACCTTCATCTCATCCGGCTTTTAAAGGCGAGAGGAGTGTCCAGCTGGAACGGGATTTGGGCAGGAAACACGGAGAAGCGATGGATTCGGCGTCGTTCGCAGAGATAGGACTGTAGCAGTGGGATTTCGGCAGGGATTTGATCGCGAATCAGAGCAGAGTGTCGGAAAATCAACGGGATTTTCGGGATTTCTTCGATCAAACGAGGTATGCAAAAATTTTTTTTTTTGTTTCCTTTGGACATTATACGAAGGTCAACATCAATCTTGCTGCATGATTGTTTTTTGTAGTCTCCATAATAATTTCCCAGTCCCACAGATCTACAGCAGAGAAATTTGGCAAATCATCATCACCAACCCGGGTGACCTGACCGTACTGAGCATACCAGTTTTCCTCTTCTGAAATTCATTTGAATAAAATTCAACTTTTACTTAAAATTACACAAACATGCATAAAAATAGATAAGATCATAAGACAATCATTATAAGATGGTTAAACTATTATCCACATTGTAAAGTTTCTTTATCAACTACATTCCAACATTCAACAACTACTAAAACAGAGACAGAAAAGTGTTGATGAAATTAGAATGCACCTTTGCTTAAGCTTATGTCAGTTAACTCATCCATGTTTTGCACATAGTCTGAGGTAGATTCATCATTTTGCTTATTCTCAGTACCATTTTGACAAACAAATGGGCCAGCTAGAGCTAAATAATCAGTTTGTCCCTCACACTGGACCTGACAGCCCTGCTCTGGTCAATGTACGAATAACTTGCTAAGTGAAATGAATTTAATACGAAATACAGAAAACTAAAAGAATGATTTATATGAACTATTTTGAAACTCACCATTTGTCAAGGGAGCCAGTAAGCTGTCCGAATTAACTTCTTCATTCTTATATCCTGACAAATAAAGGTCAATCAGTGTCTCTTCAATCCTGCAATAGAAAACTTATGATGTTAGAATGATAACACCCTTTCTTTTGATATGGAATTAATTCAGATACCACTTTACAAACCATTGTGATGGCGGTAGCTCATTCTTAGTTTCATCAGTTGGAAAATGTTGTGGGATACCTATTAGAAGACAAGGAGAAAAACCAAGTTATGCAATTTAAAAAAAAAAACCACCAAATTACTTTTAGTTCCTAATTTAAAAATGTTAAAATAAAAACAATTAAAAAATAGATAAATTCAATCCCCCATAGCCGCCACCGCAATCATGCCCTTCTATTTTAGTTGCCCTTTTTAATGTAGCTATTGCACAGAAAATTAGACTAGGTAGGTGGCCAAACAACCGTGATACATCTTAAAATGGAGCAGGAAATCAGACATTGCAAAACAAAAAAGATCAAAACAAGGAAGATACTCTGCATCTAAACAACATAGCAGCTTTAACCATTACCGTTTTCTTATTTCTTTCAGCAAAAATTGACCAAATGCCAAAGATATCGACAAATGACATTAATCATAAAAAAAACACACGGCATTGTGATCCTTCCTCCGTACATTGTTTTAAGGAGATATGGTGTTTATCTTATGGATACCATATACCTGAATCAAGCTGTGTGGGTTTACTTGAGAAAGGGCTGGTGCATTTACGAGCTGCTGACTTTTCTTCCTGAACCATTACGTTAGAATGACAAATATTTACTACAAAAATTTTGACTTTTACGCATGCAAACAATGCAGAAAACCAAGAAACTACCTCATTGCATGTAACAGGAACGTAAGTTCCATTCTCAAATGTGTAATAAAGACCATCTCTGCTGCTATAATACCATCCATCATTAGGGTCATGGTAGAATCCACTACTGCAGGAAGGTAAAGGTAAAATAAAAATAAGTAAAATATAGTAACTAAGTTGATCAAGAATAATTATCTTACTATCTATGAATCACATCTTTCTCAATAGCTTACCTATTTTTAATGAGTTTGGGCCACCCTCATTTTTTCAAGGGCCCTGACAAACATATTGCGCAGACTGTACATATGATAAAGATTAAGTTAGGTTTAAGAAGCCTAAACTATTAAGTTTATATGTAGCAAAATTTACCACCACCACATCATCATCAATAGCCTTAGTCCAACTATTTGCGGTTGGAGATATGAATTTTTATTTTTCATTTATTTATGTTGAGTGTTGTCTGATCATTTTAAATTTCTATCAATGTAACAATAGATCTTTCCATTTTATTCATAATCATCTGATACTAATGTCATCAACTTATCTGACAAACACATTTCTCAACCTTCATTGTAAATCTCTGAATCACCTAAATCTATTTTTAGTCATACTATCTTCAATAGATGTCACTCTAATATTTTTCTCTAAAATAATTATTTCTTAATTTCTTCATTTTAGTATGTCAAACATCTTAAGATTCTCATTTCTATTACACTTAATTTAGATATCAATAGCATTTTATAGCCCAACATTTGGATCTATATAAGAATGTCAATCTAATTATGGTTTTATAAAATTTACTTTAAGGGTCCATGATAACATCTTATTACTTCCATAATAACTTCAATAAAAAGGTGGAGAAGTTGAAAGAGGCTTTAAACACTCAAAATCAATAAAGATGAGAAGCTTCCACCTTTGCATGGCAAGATACTATTCATGAGCTCAAAATTACTACAGCACCACATTTTCTCACTGTTGACCCCTATAACTTAAACTATGTGCAAAAAGGACAAAGGTGGCGGATCGAGCAACGCGCAGGTTGATATGACGCATCACTTGAAGGATCTTCAAATTCCCAACTATTTTCAAATTTTCCAAACGTCCAAACTATTTCCAAATTCCCAAATCCAAATCCATGCTGCTACTATATGTCAGATAACACGTATATTCTACGTATCTGATTGACGACTAGCCTTAATCGAAAGTTCTCTCTCGTGATCGGGAGGGGTAATTAACTATAGGGGCTTGCGCCTATAGGAAACCAGAACTCAGATCATAAAGTCCTCACAAAATGAAGGCGAAATCTCTGGGTAGTGTCTTATCTACAAACCCATCTGCCTTCCAAAATTTACCCCGGAACTTAGTTCGTTAAAACTCCCTCGCTTAGATAAAGGAAAAGCGGGGAGGCCGGGGTTGAATTTTCGGAGCCCACACTCACTCAATAAAAGGGAGAATGGGCTTGCTTTGAACTACTTTCAATTATATTCTCTTAAAGCACATCTCCATCCCTTGAGCACCACTTAATTCCTCAAAATCATTAAACCCTAACTCCCTTGGCCGACCCCAATGGCAAGAGTAAATCCTGCGGTCAGCCCCAATTTTACTACTCCAACATCTTTCATCTCTCAAGGAGGAGGAGGAGGAGAATAGCATTTCTTTAAATGGTTTTGCTACTTTCAATTATTCTATCCCTTAAAGCACAACTCCCTCTCTTGAGCAACACTTAATTCCTCAAAATCATCAAACCCCAACACACTTGCTCGACCATAATAGCAAGAATAACTCGCTTGGTTGACCCAAATAGCAGGAGCAAGAGTCATCAATCTAACCACTCATCAACTTAAGAACATTCCATGCCTCTTATCAAACCAATCTAGCATCCTAACAATCAAGTCATAAATAATCTCAATATAAAATTACTCCAACCACCTTTCCACCCTAGAATAAGGGGTTTTGTCACCTACATCATAACCTTAGTTTGGTATCAAACGGTAATGGTTATGGGGACAATATCTGATCCTCTACTTAAATGAGGGCTCCTTGTGACCAGTAGCTTCTAAGTTCTCTATTTATACCCCTTGAAACGGTGTAGTATGGATAGTTGACCTCTTGAAAACCCTAGCTATCTCTACGAGTGGGTAATTAGGTGAATAAATTTCTAGAGCCTAGGTGCTTCAATTGTAATACCAGAGCCGGGCAATACAAAAACGATATGTCTTCTCCACTGAAGTTGATGTCCCTATGCTCTCTTATCTCCTTATATTCTCCTTCTACATAATCATTGAACTCCAAAATATCTCTATCAGTTGAATTCAAACTTAACTCTATAAGGTAACAAGCTCGGTGCCAACGCCCACCACGACATACATGGAAGCCAAATAAATACAACAAATTCCAGCCAAAACAGAATCATAAACACTAACAACAACAAATTAACCAAAGTTTAGCGAATTGGGTCAGCTAATAATCATAATAATAGCAGATGACTAGCAAAACCTTAAACCAACGCAGTCAATAATCTTAAAACACAGGAAGTCGAATAAAGTTCAATCCTTCGAACCCTAACAAGAAGCGAATGAAGGGGAAGCTGACTGAAAGTGTAGATACTGATAGAAGAAAAAGAAAATTCCCGAATTCCAAATATCAATAGCTGGGAGAATTTATAGCTCCCAGGCACAAACCTGGCATGGAAATAGAGCTTCGATTCTTCGTCCCACACAAATGAGGAATCGCACTCCATCGCCCGAGTCTTTACGAAATCCTCTTGCTCATCCGTTCCCGCCATTGGCTTGTCTTCGTGTTCTCGCCGAGATTGGCGAAACAGAGAGCGGCTCTGTGGTGGTCGTCACCAGGAAAAAATCTTGCGAAGGAAATCTGATTTAATAGGCCCCCATAATAACATCAGATTTGCTTGCTTTTAATGCGGATTATTTAAAAAGGGAATTTACATGCATATTCTTTTATTTCATGTTATTTATATATCTTAAAAAAATCAAAATATCTTGATTAAATTTTTATATGCTCATTAAATTTATTTTAAAGTATATTAATTAAAATTAAATAGTTCATTCTGATTTAAATTTGATCAAGATAAATTTAATAATCATATTATATATTATATTTATAGAATAAATATAATGATTATAGATTATCTTGATCAAATTTGGATATCCTGACCAAGATTTTCTCCATCTTGATAGCATACAGCAATGAAATAGAAGCAGCCATTTAGCTACTAAGGCTTCGTTTGGAACAACTTTTTGCTGCTTTTTAAAACAGCTTTCTAAAAAAATTGTTTTAGAAAGCAGCAAAAAAACCGTCCTGCAAATAGGCCATAATTTTCAACAGAAAATGCTTATGGAGCTCATCTGGGACTATAGTATCTAATGTAAACAAAAACTAATGGAATCAGCTAATATAAGAACCATAAGCTTGAATGCTAACTAGAGAAAAATATCTGGAGCAAAATATGGCTATTTGACAGTAAGAAACTTCAAGCTTTGATCAATGGCTTCCTTTGCCTCTGCTATTTGCTCCTCCTGCCCAGCCTGGTTGCGCCGGTGATGTCTGGAAAACCCACCAGCCGCCCAGAATTCCAATCACATTCATCTTCAAATCTCTCAGTTCTACTCTGGCCATACATAAGATCTTGTAATCTTCGACTTCAACTTTCTTCACATAAAGAAACTGCAGATGGGATGCTTGGAATTAAACAAACTTTAATGGAAACAATAAAGTGTGTACAGTATAGTATAATACTTTTAAGGGGAATAATGAAATGAGAAGATAGGATTAGATTAATAAGTCTTTTGAGTTATTGTACTTTATGGGTAAGTGATAGTTGTTAGGAGCTATAGTGTATTTTATCGTGTATTTTTATAAACAGACTCCTGATGGACTGGTACCTCCTAGACCGATCAATGCTGGGCCGGTCCACCCTGAATTGGCCAAGGTTTACACCAGGCGAAACAGAGCCCGTCTGGAATGAATGCTTGCCCCCTTGGGGTGGGGTACAAGGACAAATTTGAATAGGAGAGAGGAACGGGTAGGAGCAAAAATTAGTATAGGGGGGTTGTTTGGGGATTTGCAAAATTATTGTATGCTTTAGGTGGTTTACCCTAGGGTTAAGGTTATGTTGTGTTTGGTTGAATTTAATTTTACTAAGGTTAGAGTTATGTTGTGTTTAATTTAAGAAGGTTGTTTACCCTAGGGTTAGAGTTATGTTGTGTTTGGGGATTTGCAAAATTATTGTATGCTTTAAGTAGGTTGTTTACCCTAGGGTTAGGGTTATGTTGTGTTTGGTTGAATTTAATTTTACTAAGGTTGAGAGGGCTCTAGCCGGCGACAAGGGATTTGGGAGAGCGGGATCTTCCTCTCCAACTGAAGATCCTATTGTATCTTGTATTTATTTCATACCTATTTCAATACCTCAGGGTGTGGCGACCTAAAATGTAGTCAGTCTTCCCGGCTTGTATTCCTAATCTCTTTCCCTCCGTTATGCGATTGCAGTCAATCTTCCCGGCTTGTATTCCTAATCTCTTTCCCTCCGTTATGCGATTGCGGGAGTTGCTATAAAAATTGATTATATCGTTTATCCCTTTTATGCCTTGCCCAACGATAGTTCACATCAAAAACCAAAGAAGAAGATGGGGAATACAAGCACATTAATATGCATGAACTAATGAACGTGCTGTTATAATGTGAGATGATAAAAGGTAAGAGAAATATTATAAGATCTTTAAGCCCAAGCATCTTGAACTCATATCAATAATAAGAATTTTACAAGGTTCACACTAGCAAGGCTCTTGAAACCTCTTCAATGAAGTATAGAGGACCTCACAAGTTTCTAAAATTTCACCCATGGCTGCACAAACTTTAGAGCTTCTCATTCATTAGAGGAATAACTCATTTGTAAAATTTATATAGAAAATAAGAACTGAAAAATCTATATTGTTGATAAGAACTATTTATGACAATATCATCACTGAAGAGACATAACTCAAATGGTATGCTCCCTAGTTCCCAGATTAGAGGTCACAGCCCAAAGGATCAGGTCTCCCATATGACCTTCAATTATTCATTAATTCCCCCATATGAATATGAATTTGTAATTGATCATAGCCCTATTTTCAAATAATAAATATTTAGGATATGTTTTTATTCTTAAGAAAATTATCATAATATCAATAACCACATTAGCCTCATCCCCAACTATTTAGGGTTGGCTTTATGAATCCTGATTTCCCTAATTATAATACAAAAGAAAGAAAAAAACTACCCAATATAAGCCAAATAAGCTGGAAAAACTACAATTCAGTGACTTGCTAGAGCACCCATAGCACTACAATGCTGCCAAAGTTGTGATAATCAAGCTGTACTGACAATCCGTGAACATTAACTTAAAAATAGAAATGAAATCCAAAAATTCAAATACATCAAATTGTCCAACATTAGCCACAGTTCAAAAAAAAAAACAGGCATCTAGTTACTAGAAAAGGGTTGAAAGTGTCCATCTTGGTACCTCCAATCTAAAATACTTCTTTGAATCTACTTTCATAATCTTCCAAATCTCATCATATTCTATTTTGATTCTTCTTGATTTGACTTTAGGTTTACTCGATACGAGTACTTTAAGTTTATTAACAATGCCAATTTTCACCTTGAGATCCTCGTGGCTTTTGATGATCGTCTCCTCCAAATAAGACCATCAAGAACTTTATATTTTAGCAAATATTCTTCCTTCATGTTCACCAACAATTTCTCTTAGGATCTTTACTCAATCTTATCATTAAGGCTTAGTTTTTCCATATAGATAGATCTATCGATGTTCTTCGAATTTCACTTTTAATCTCAATTTATTCTCTCTTGAAAAAATTCCTTTTCTATCACCTTTCAAAATAACAAAGACAGGCGATTTCCTTGTCAGAAGCATCGTTCTAATCTTCAACATTGATCACAACACTCAAAGATAAAACAAAAATGTAATGCAATTAGTAGAATGCAATGCAAAGAGTTTATGTTTTCTTTAAGAAAACAGAGACTTAGCGGTTTGTAACATTAGAAGTTCTCATTCATTGATTTCATCATGTGAATAAGACATGCATATTGGGTTAGACCGGTCCATTGGACCGATCCAGCTAGTCCATACGGGACCGGCTCAACATAACAAGTGGAAGAGTCCGCCTCTTGTATGAGCCGCACGAGCCACAAGTTTCATGGGAGCCAATTTGGAAGTATTTGTTAGGGAGTTAGGAGGGAAATTTGAATGTAGGGGCTGTTTAGAGATTTCCTTTTTGATTGTATGCATTAAATAGTTTGTTTTCCTAGGTTTAGGACATCTTGAATTTGGGCTGAAATTTGAGACCTCTTAGATTAAGGTCTTCTTTTAGGCTCTAGTGGCATCTAGAGATTTGTGAGATATCGATTCTCCTCTCGAATAGAGGATCAATTGTATCTTGTTATTTTCCATTCCCTTTTATCAAATAATACAAATTATCTACTGTTTTCATGATTTTTGTGTGGATTTGTGTGGAGTAATCTCGTTGTTTTCTGAAGATTGATAGGAAATACTTGAGATCTTCAAATAAATCTAGACTATTGAAAAAAAAAACTAATCATGAAAACTAAAAAAATAAAATAAAATAAATAAAAGATAACCATAATACAGCAGTTAGCTATAGTTCCCACAGTGGGGCAGTGCCACAGTGCCTAAAACAGCGCCTAAAGATGTGCTTTGAACTATACCATAAAAAGTAGGAAAATAAACTCCATTATATCTTGTCTAGTATCATATAAAGCGATGGCCGAATTCCCTTTACACGAATGCATAAAATCATGGCCACAATCAGCCAAACAAATATTAGCATAAGAAATATTACATAAATGTTAGTTGTGAAAAATAAATTTTAAAAATTAGATTAGCCTTGTGGCATCAGAAATAGAAAAATAGAAGAAATTAGGAATCACCTTTGTCTTTTGCAGGCTAGGATCCCTATGCATTTCTCTTTGGCGCAACTGCAGCATTCAAAATCATATATTAAACTAAGGTATGCGATCAAATAGTGATTCGCATCTAATCAAGATTTTAACTTCAATTTTCAGATCAAGAAAAATCTTGAATATGTGCGTATTTTATGTTGAATAAATTCAATCAAAATCTGTGATAAAATGCCATAATTTATAGCAAAAAAAGTTTCTCCGTATTTTGGGACAAAGAAAAGAGGTTCAAATCTTATTTACGTTGCACTTAAAGGCAGACAGTGCATTTTGGCCAGGTCAAGAGGCAAGTACATAAAATGGGACCATCTTCTTTAACTCGTTCTCAAACACTCGCCTCCCCTTGTAAATTGTTGCTCAGCACTGCTCATAAAATTAGTCTTGTCACATGTAATTTGGACTAATGTGATCGTGAAAGGGAAATTACTTGGAGAGCATAAGAATGACTTTCCGTCGAGTTGCCCGCGATAGACCGGAAAGTGGGAAAAAAATCCGCCAACAGGAGAGAGAATTGGCCAACAAAAGAGAGAACTTACATAGATAGATAGATAGATAGATAGGGGAAGGGAGGGAAGGAGAAAGAATGGAAACATAATCAAAAGAGAGAGCAAATGAATGGTGGGCAATCGCCTCATGGTAGAAGGGGAGTTGGGAGGCATCTTGCTTGTAAATGTTATATTCAGCAATCAATGAAGCTCTCTTATGAATTTGCTCTATTTATCAGAGAATTTTACAAGTTAAATCAAGTATGGATCTTTAATAAAGGACAATTTTTTTTCTAGAATATCCTATAAATAAAGCAACACTTGTTTAGATCTTTATTATAAGAAAAACCCTACTAAGGCACATGCTTACATATTCAAATATGAAATTAAGGTAGATGATGACATTACATATCATTGTGTCCTGCATCAACACGCCTACCTAATTTTGCCATATGATCATGCCATCTAACTACTATAAAAATTAGGAGCAAGCCAAAACCAAACTCATAGGTATTTAGAAGTCTTCACTCATCAAAAACATAAATCCATTTGAAGGAGATTATTGGATAAAACGAGTGATAGTGAGAGCGAGACAACAAGAACACAAGAGAGTGTGTGTGTGCAAGAGAGAGAGTGTCCGCGCAAGAGAGAGAGAGAGAGAGAGAGAGAGAGAGAGTGCGCGCGCGCAAGAAAAAAGGAAAAGGGGACAAAAAGATAGTCTACACACTAGAAATAATTTGCAAAAAAGGTAGTCAACTATGGCCTAATATGCTGCAAGAACCTAAGGATCAATTTAAACTAGAGCATAAAGGTAAAGACTTAATTGAGGTTCACACTTATAACCATTTACCATAAACAATCTATTCAATCAAATTTAAAGCAGATAAATTAGAAAGAAAATAATTCAAGCTTTCAATAAAAGGGGAAGTAGGGATAGGCCACGCAACAACTAACCTGCTCAACAAACATATAAATAGAGAATGGGTTGGGCCTCGTGCAGAAGAGAAGAAGTGCAACATTTATAGCAAGTGCAAATGGATGCCTCCATCCCAAAAGTACTGTAACAAGTAGAACAACAGGCAACTGAAACTTCCTTGCTAAAGACCAGAAGGCATGTAGATCGTCCTTCAAAAATCCTGATGGCTCCTCCATGCCAGCATAATTGTCTACAAAAGTAAATCAACAGCAGATCAATAACTAGCCATCTAGAGATGTTCAAATTTCCATAAACCTAAATAGATGCATAAAATTCCACAGTTAAGGATGGTAAAATTTGTCAGCTCACCATCCATAGCATAGATGTCGTTTATTTGCTGATAGATCAACCCAGTAGCTACTGATAAACCGAGAAAGCTTCCAACAAATAACTTCTGGCCTAAGAGCATTTATGAGATACCGAGGTGGTCAATTATAATGAAAAAGGAAGTGAAGCATGCGTGAAAGAAGAGCATAAAAAGAGTTCATATATCAAGAGAGGAAATGGATCCTAGTGGTAGAAACAATTATATCCCGAATTAAAATAAAACTTTTTGGCATCATTGGCAGGCAATCAATATGGATTGCACAAGAAATCATCAATTATTTATCAATATAATAATCCCAATTATTTAACGTCAACTTTATGTATCATCCTTAAGATGTTATCTTTATGTTGTCCAAATCTTTTTGCACATTTCAACGCACTATCGTTTGTATACTACATTTTCATCTTAGCCTTTTTTTCAATTTTATCATATCCACAGCCTTAGTAGCCTTTTTACATGCGATATAGAGCATGAACCAAGTCCATTTTCCATTAATTTATTTTTAATGAGCACTACTTCCTGCTCTCGAATACAATCATTTCCCTTTCACTCTATGCTCCTAGTTCTACAACTCATCCATCATAACTCAATGCAGTTTTTTCCGCATTCAAATTGGCTAACAATGCAAATTATAAATGCCAACCAAATTAGCGCTCTTATGGTTGGGCTTCTTCGATACATAAAAGAGGCTCAGGAACTACCATCCAAAATATGTTCTGTGATTCAAATCTATACTCAAAAAACAACTTCAAAGAAAAAATTTGGTGAGTGTCTTAGCTTTTTTAACCCAATTAGGTACAACTGTTTTGTAACAGTATTTGCCTTAGCAAAGCAATTAAAAAGTATTACCAAACTATTCCTCCATCATTTTTTTTTCCTCCAGAAAGTAGTTTTTTGGCAAGTCATAGCTTTAACAATAGGCAATCAGAATCTTGGTTGCAATAATAGGAGCTACCAAAGAGTTGACCTAATGACTTACATAAAACCTAGTTGTAAAAGACCAAGCGCTGCCAAAAATTCTTAAATTCAGCAAAAGTAAATAAATGCATTTCAGAAACCTCAATTATTGAGAATAGGCACAGATGTTTCTATTTTGAACAAAAGAAAATGATGTCCTTAAAATCTTGGTATTTTAACTTGTATACAACCACAAACTTTCACGCTTACTGATATACAAAAAAAAAATGTCACTAAAATCTAGGGATTTTTACTAGTATACCATCACAAACTTTCGTGTTCCTGATATAGCAACCAATTCTTCATAATTATCGGTATACCACCATATTTTTTAACAGTTCCAAATATACCGACCTAGATAGTTTATATTAACCAAAAATAATATTTCATAAACCTAGAAGAATATTCTGTTTAATGTTTTTAGGAAACAATAAATTTATGTGAAGATCATGAGAAGTTTACATTTCACTTTAGATCAAGTATCAATTTTAACAGATGGTATTAGGCTAATCTGCTAATGAGAAATTTACTCAATTAATCACAAAATTAAAATGTTAAATTATATTTATTTTTTCTTTAGTACAAACGAATTTTAATGTGAGACAAATCTAAAAAATAAACATTTCCGATTTTATTATGCTTATTTTATAGCAAACAACTATTAAATAAAATCATATCAACTACTTATTGTGCCTCTATTGTAAATTAACCTTAATTATAATGTTAAAAACAAGAACACATAAAACATGTCTTTGTGATTAATTTTGAATCCACTTTTATCTCATATACAGCTGAAGAGTGTTAGAGAGTACCATATTAGTAAGAGCTGGATATTCAGACAGGCATACAAGTAATTATAAAATATATATAGTAGTATAAGAGTAAGAGTAATCGTTTCTGGTGGTTTATATTCAATGAATATTGCATAAGAATTTTTTAAGTGTGGCATAAATTCAATGACTAGCAACCTCTAAAAGCTTGCCTGAGAACTTTGAGCTGTGCAAAGCTTTGTTCTCCAGTACCCTTCCAAATGCCAGAATCTGAGTTTCTGATTCAGAGTAAACATGCTTGGGCAAAATCTTCCACAGTCCAGATCTTCCACAAACTGTACCATCCATAACATGAAAATCAATAAGATATAGCAAAGAAACAAAACAATCATTAATGACAATGCCACAGACTAACTGTTAAAACTTAAAATAATTGTCCAAACTTCAAATAATACATGCTTTCAAGGCGTCTGTTGTCTGGTGCCCCCCATGTGCATTAATTAGTCCACTTAGAATAAAAAGAAATTTAATTAACAAGTATATGTAATTAGCTAAAATAAATAAATAAATAAATAAGTATATGTAATTAGCAAAACAACTATAACTACTAGTGAAACACAAGAACATGTAATTGTTTTTTCTTACAATGATGCAAAATTCATTTATTTTTTATTAAAGTAAAAGAGAAATATTCATAAAATGGGAAACAAATAACCAAAAAAATCTAAATCAGAATCAACATATCAGACATTAGTGGCAAAATCAGCATTATTCAATCAAAACAAATAAACCCATTAATAGGTCATTTCCCTTGGCACTTGAGAAGTTATGGTAAAAGGTTATGGTATAAGATAAATACTTTCAGGCTTGTTTGGCCGGGACTGAGAAACTGTTGTTAACAAGCTGCTTTTATGAAGCAGTTTCAAAACTGCTTTTAAAAGTAACATTTTCAAGATTTTTTTTTTGAAAAATAAGTTGGCCATTCCATCCAAATACGGGTAAATTTGCTTCACAATAGAAGATTAAAAAAGAACTTGGCAGATTTCATCCGAATAGGCTTTATGGCAGTTTCCAGCTGTTGCAAATCAAACAAAAAGTTGAAACAAACAGGGTCTACACGGACAAATCTATGTACTAATTGTTCTAGCGGTCCACAAAAGGCAGGATAGCTTAATTGGAATTAAGAGTGATTTATAAAAAATCTAGTCATCAAATTGTATGGCCACATCAAGAGATTTATATTTATGTCACAATGACCTCGTTAACCTTTTTTGATGTCTTTATCTTTAACTAAGGGGTTGTTTGGTTGCCTGAAAAGAAAATGCAGTGTAAAGTAAATGCAATGTAAAGTAAATGTAGTGCATTCCGAATACTTTGAGATTGTTTGGTTGTCTGCAAAATAAATGCAGGAGAATTGTTTCCCTTGTTTGGTTAGGTAGATCCAGAGTAAAGTAAAAGCGCATTATTTGTAATAATTTATTTTTGCATTACAACTAGTGCATTTATAAAAGTAGTGTATTTATAATAATTAATATTATTTGGTGTTATAAAAAAATCAGTGCATTTATTTATTGCACTATCTTATTAAAAAAAAAATTTAGATTATAAGATATAATATTCTGCTGTGTATTAATTTAGTAGTGTGCTGCATATAGACATAAATATACTTCTGCTAGAGAGAAATTTTAATTTTAATTTTTTGAAAATTTAAAATTTTCTTTATCAAGTAATGTTTTACAAAAATAATTTTAGCTAATAAAATTTTCACACTGATTTTTTTCTTTATTTAAGTGATAAAAGCAATTATAACCGAGAGACATGGAACCAAATCTTCACACTGAATCCTTTATGGTATTTGAAAAAGCTTCATTTCTAGAGAAACTTTATGCCAATATTGTATCAAGAGATGCTATAAAATCCAAGAGACATGGAACCAAATCTTTTTCCTTTTCTTCATCCATAATAATTCCCTGCCCTGTGCGTATTAATAAACTTCATCATCTTGTTTTATGATCCATTGATAGAGTTTTTTTCTGAAGTAGGTAACTTGTTAAAGAAAACATTGAAATACTAATAAAATTGACTCGATAAAAAAAAAACAAAATAAAAAAGCATGGAGAGGTTCAGAGACAAATAAGTTGCAAGGGCTCTGCTTGTAGCTTCCTACTACAGACTGCAGATTCTCGCAAGAAAGAAATAAGGCATTCAAATGATGAGGTTGAGATTTGGTATAGGCTTGTAACAAGAAAGAACAAACCATGATCACAAGGTTTAAACAAGATCAAGAAAATTATTCCAGAAAACTAGTGGGATTAAGTTAGCCTTGGATTAACTTAAGGCAATGCCAAATTAACATGGGGCAGTAATCAAACACTAACACAAATGCTTAAATTATTTATGTGGTCATCTTAACCCAACTTAAACTAACCCTAAATAAAGCCCTCAAGTGTTGACTAGTATAGAGTTTTAAACTAATTGTTCCCATATATACATATATAATTAAGAAGCCATAAAGGGTATATGGAACTACTGATAAAGACATGCAGTTTTACCATTACCCTTTCAGAAAAATATGTTATTGTTCTGAAGAACACGAATGAAGCATGCAGCTCTAGCATCCACATTCCATTCAATTCAGTTAAAAAAATTGAGCAAATGCAACCAACAAATCTCAAAATTAACATAGAACCGAATTAGAACAATCCATATTAACAACTCAGATTAATAAATTATTGTTCTGAAGACAAGGCATGAGTAGGGCAGCTCCAACACAAACATCCCAATAACTCCAGCTCAAATAGGATTTTGGAAAAATACATCCAACAGCTCTAAACAAGAAAATACAACCAAAATATAACGTTGGTATCAGATCCAGAAATTCATGCTAACAATTCAGAATATAATATACTATAGTTCTGAAGACAATACATGAATCATCCAGCTCTAGCATCCACATTCATTTCACTTAATTTTTAATTATAAATAGAATAAAAGAAACATAGAGTATACAATAATTATGCAGAAGCAGTAAGCTACATTCTCAACCGATCTACTTGAAACAAATAAAAAAATAGCTGATCCTCCGCCAAAATAACAATGAAACTGGAACATAGAGTATACTTAATTTTTAAAAATTATACTAAAAAATTGTTTTAAGAAAAGTAAGAAAACCACCCCAAAAGAAGCCAAAGTCCACTTGGAGCTTACCTCAGGTATTAAACCGAAGCAAGCTTAGGACAATAGTCCACTACAGGTTTGAGTTGAAGAAAACTTACGATGGCTCCCTCTGCACAGAATGTCAAACATTAAATATTTTTTACCTACAAACTTGATTATAGTCAAACAACATATCAAGGAAAGAGGGATTTTTTCAAACATTGTTCACTTATCTCCTGCTTGAAGCTCCAGCTGCTAGACCTAAGGGAAAACTCTTTCTCTGGTGCCATCCCGCCGAATCTCGGCCTCCTCCCATCCCTCGAAATCTCCATCAACCTCAGTTGCAACCAACTCCCTGGCTACCTTCCATCTGAGTTCTCCGAGCTCAAAAAGCTCACAAATCTCGATCTTTCCCACAACTTCCTCACCGGCGAATCGACCCCGATCGCTTCCCTCCAGAACCTCGTCTCCCTCAACATCTCTTTCAACTCCTTTTCCGGCGAACTCCCCGACACCTCTTTCTTCAGCAATATCCCCCTCTCCGACCTGACTGGTAACCATGGCATCTACATCTCCCGCCCCGGAACCCGCTCGCTGACCTCCGCATCGCCTCAGAAGCTCGCAATGTCTCTCCTTTTCGCAATATTCGTTGTCCTCGTTCTCGTCGAAACCCCAGAAACTGGCATCCCTTCCCTCCTCTCCATAAAGAAACATATAGCAAGAGAAACCAAAGGAATAAATTACCTTCTCAGCTCTAGAATCTTCCGCCACCACCTTCTCCTCCCAAAACAATCCAGGACAACGGATCGCCCTTTCAACAACGGAATAAAGACAACTCTGTCATTCGATTCACAACCATAGGGTTTCCACTACTAGCTTTTGCCATTGGAGAGGCCTAAACAATATCAAGAAAAAAAAATAACTCGTGCAGAGGAACTCAAAGCTCCAACGATAACTCCTCCCTAACACTTCCCCAACGTATTCCTGCCAAAAAAACACCTTCACGGTTTTATAACCCGCTCAATATGAACGGATTTCTAATTCGCACGAAACACGCCCCTTAATACACGCCTAATGCTTTGGATTGTTTTCTTTTGTTCCGCTCAAAATTAACCAAACAACCGAATTTAGTAAATATGTGTAATTGTTTTACTTTAACCTCCTAATTCTGCAAACTAAACAGCCCCTAAGACCATATTATATTCACTTTCAATGCATCTAACTTGATCAAAATTTCTAAATACTTACATTATATTTATTTTTTATATTTCATTTTTCTCTTCTTCTAGGTGATTACTAAATGAGAACTTTAAAGAATAAATTATTTTACAAGAGCATAATGAACAATATAATTAAGTTTCATTATAGATTGATTAAAAAAAATCGAAGTTAGCCCTAAAAAAGATATATAAAGATAAGGTTTTAGTTCCAAATAAGATGCATATTGAGATATGGGAGCTGTGAAATAAATAACAATGATTTGGTAACAAAATCTTCAATGGAATTTAAAACTAAGAGGATATGAAATGATTGGAGAAGAAGCATTTAGTACCATATTTAAAAATCAAAGCGATACTTAATATTATGTATATTTAAAAATCAAAGTGAAATGATTAGTACTCCCTTATTCAATTCACTGCCCATGATGATGAGGTTTGTTAATAATGGAGGCAAGCAATTGCAGTATGATATTTAAGGACATCTCATGCATTAAGAAGAGATGATGAGTCCATCCAAGAGGATTTCTTATATTTTCTTCAAGAGATTGTTCACATAGGGCCCCTAAAACCCTTAAGAAATGGATAGCCTCAATGCACCTCCTTAAATACAAATCTAGTGTTGTTGAAGTCTCCGATTTGGAGAGAGCATCAGCTGGGTATTCTACTCCAGGATGATTTGGACAATTTGATGTGTTTAATTTGAGAATGAATTGATTTTACTAGGTTGAGATACTTTGTTGGTTGTGGGCATCAAAGTCTCATTTGTTATGGGAGATCACAAGATGATAGTCAATGTTAATTGTTAAGTTCTAAGCTCCACAATTGATGGGCATCTTGAGCCATGCAACAAGAACTATGTATTCAACCACATTATTGATCGCAAATGATTTCAAATGAAATCTACAATCCAAAGTTGCATGAGTGGGGATAGAAGAGCGAAAACTCAACAGCCACTGCCTGTTGACCTTCTAAATCAAAGCACCGTCAAACCCAACACTTCAGCAGCACCTTAATATTGTAAAATGATGATTCCGACAGAACACCGCTTGAAGTTATCATGAACTTCTCAGCTACAACAACTTCTGATTAAAATCTAAAGCAGCAACAGCCCCATTCGAATTATCAAAAAACTCATTATACCGAAATAGGGTTCCCAAAATTCTAGGTCGATTCAAGAACAGCAGGGATGTAACAGCAAAGGCGTATTCAGCTCCAAAAAAAGAGCGGGAAGCCCGTAATTCGCACGAATTGCACTAAGCATCCAAATCAAATAAAAATAATAATAAATTACTAGGTAGAGTGAACAAAATGGAGAAAAGATTGGGAAAAACTTACAGGGACTTCTGGAAATAGAAAACAGTGAAGGGAGAGGAATCGAGAATGCCGAAGCTTTCATCGGAGATAGAAGCCTTCGCAGGCCCGACATCTTGTCTCCTCTTCCACCGCCACTCCCTCCGCTGCCCTCCGAGACTGCAACCAACGCGTTCGAAGAATGGAAAAAATATATATAAAGTTTGACTAATTTATTATATTTAATTCAACCTTAAAATATATATAATTTGTACTTCACTTCTAAAAATATTTACACATGAATATTAATATGGCATGAAAATTAACTTGATCAAATATTAGTTTCTATAAATTTATTTATTCAAAAATTATTGAAAATTGAATTAAAATATTTATAAAAATATTTTAGGAGACATATTGACTTAATTTTTGACAAATTTATTGATGAGATGGTTAAATCATATGATGTTGAATTTGGTCAGTTTAGTCAAAGGGATGATCAGCACATCCCAATCATATATAAATAAGATGAAATCATGAGCCATTGATAATAATAGAGTAACAACAACAACATCATCATCATCAAGCCTTTATCCCACTACGTGGGGTCGGCTACATGAATCTTTTTTCTCCATTGTGTCCTATTAAAAGTCAATTTCTCATTTAAATCTAATAAAGAAATGTCATTTCTAATATTTTCTAACCAAGTCTTTTTAGGTCTACTCCTACCTTTATTAACATAAGTCAAATCTAATACCTCTACTCTCCTAACCGGGTCATCGGAAGGCTGCCGTTTTATGTGACCAAACCATCTAAGGCGACTCTCTCTAATCTTATCTTCTACTGGAGCTACTCCAACCTTTTCACGTATATGCTCATTTCGTATCATATCTCTAAGGGTAAAGCCACTCATCCATCTGAGCATCCTCATCTCTGTCACACTTAACTTAGTATTATGCTTCTCTTTTAATGGCCAACATTCGGCACCATAAAGCATTGCAGGCCTCACTACCATCTTATAGAATTTTCCCTTAAGTTTGAGGGGTACATTTCTATCACATAACAAGCCCGATGCATTCCGCCACTTCAACCATCCAACTTGAATTCTGCTAATAATATCCCCATCTATTTCACCATCACTCTGAACAATAGATCCAAGATATCTAAAACGTGTACTCTTATTAATGACTTGATCGCCCAAAGTCACAATCCCCTCACTAGGACTATTACTGCTAAAATTACACTCCATATATTCCGTTTTAGATCTACTCAAGCAAAAACCTTTAGACTCTAAGGTTGACCTCCATAATTCAAGTTTACCTTCAACTCCCTCTCTAGTCTTATCAACAAGAATAATATCATCAGCAAAAAGCATACACCAAGGTACATCCTCTTGCAAATGTCTAGTGAGGACATCCATGATTAAAGCAAAAAGATATGGGCTTAAGGCTGATCCTTGATGTAACCCAACCGAAATAGGAAAATACTTGGTCAATCCACCTTGTGTTTGAACACAAGTAATAGCTCCTGCATACATATCTTTAATGATTTGAATATAAGCATTATTGACTACTTTCTTTTCAAAAACTCTCCATAGCACTTATCTTGGAACTTTATCATATGCTTCTTCTAAATCAATAAATATCATATGTAGATCCTCCTTATTTCCCCTATATTTCTCCATCAAGCCTCTTAATAAATGTATGGCTTCCATAGTCGACCTACCCAGCATGAATCAAATTGATTTTGAGAAACATCAGTATCACGCCGCAGCTTATGCTCCATAACTCTTTCCCATAGTTTTAAAGTATGACACATTAACTTAATACCTATATAATTCGCACAATCTTGTGCATCAACTTTATTCTTAAAAATAGGAATTAACACACTCATTCTCCACTCATATGACATATTTTTAGTCTTCAAAATAGTATTAAAAAGTTTAGTAAGCCATGAAATTCCTTCATCTCCTAAGCATTTCCACACCTCTATTGGAATATCATCAGGTCCAACAGCTTTTTCAACCTTCATTTTTTTTAAAGCCTCTCTAACTTCAGTTTTACTAATATGTCGATAAAAACATAAATCTTTATTAATTGATAATAATAGAGTATAATTGAGAAATATAATATTAAACCATAAAATGGTGATGTTATATTGGCACTGAAAATGATTCCTATATTTTTCTTAAGATCATTGTTGCTCGAACATGCATTGGTTCATAATTTGTCAATGGCGTTTGTTTGCTTCCATAAAGGCAAAGAAATCAACATAATGTTATGCCCAATTGTTACCATTTTTTTAATAGCAATCAAATGCGAGGTAGACCTCAATTTTTTCTTTGAATGAGCTGATTATTGATTTTTTTTCTTAGTTGTCTGCCTCATTATGTTTGTGGCATTTAGAGCTTCAAATTGGTGTAATTTGTTCATTAATTAAAGGCTTCATCATTTAATGGTTCTCACAATATCATTATTGGTTGAGAATCAATTGATCGACTTGGGCATGATTTTGGCAGGGATGTTACATAATGATCCTGATCATGTGCATTAGATGAATTATTTGCTAGTGACCTGTTAATGACCTTATAATGATCTAGTTCAGATGCTCGACTTAACAAGGAGAGAATTAGAAGTTGGACAGTAGAATTAATTCAATATAATTTATAAGCAATACAACATACAATTTTCTCATTTCAACTTAAGAGCAACTATTGTACAAATAGTCTAAAATCTATTCATTTCACCTTTTAAAAGAAAACTAAAATTTACATTAGACGATTTACATGTTTTCCTTATTGCATCGTCTTCAATAGGCAAACTCTTACTTCCGACCATTTCTAATTCTGGATATTTATCTGAAACATTAACTTTATACGTTGAGTTTACTATGTAAACTCAGTGGGTAATTATTATCAATTATAAAATAGCAAAATAGATATATCATAATACATACATCTTCCTTTCTTAATATCAAATCAATACACATACACTTTTCATGCATTATAAGCCTTATAATCTCACATAAGTCTTTTTTATATTCAATCATAATTATTCATTTCTATTTTAACATTTCTTTTAATAAATTTGACATTCAATTATATTTCATAATAATTTTCATTTGTACAGAAGCACCGTCTAAATGTACCAATTAAAGTACAATTATTTTCATTTTCATTTCTATTTCCTTTTCATTTTTAACGTGCACGGGTGCGTTGCTTCCCCAACCAGTACCATACGGGAGTGAACTCTTGTAAATTTGCATGTTTATCCTTTTTCATTTATTTTTCATTCATTCATATATCATTTCTTTAACATATACTTTCTAAATACATATAAATACAATTGCTTTATAATTTTACTTTCTATTTGTTTACATTTTTTTATATATTCATGTCTTTTTTACATACTTTATTATGATAATTGATGCATATTATCATATATACATTTGAAGTTTGCATTGCTTTATTCATAATAACCTCAAATAAGCAAAATAATTATATAAATATTTCTTTCAAAATAAACTAGAAATAAAATAATGAAATTTCAAATAACTATAATTATTTACTTTAGTTTTCTCTTCTAATATTCATCTTTTATTGAGAACTATTCACAATAACATAATAATTAATTAGTATTATATTCAAATTTGAATGCCTCAACAAACATTTGGTTCATTCTATAAAATTACCTTATAACAATTTTCTCTTCCTTCCTTGCAATTTCATTCCTTCTCTATTGAACCAATGAACCAATGTTCTCTTTAATTGAATCGTTCCTACAATAATGATTTCATCAATTATAAAATAAGAATATAAATTCATATCTAAATCAAACTTAATTAATAGTTCACTTACTCTTTATTCCACTTTCGAAATAAAATGATTCTCGAATTCTTTCCTATTTCTTTCCAAATTATTCCTTCTTGCTTTCAGTCTCTACCCTTGTCTTCAAGTATTCCCCACTAATTAGATAAAGAATAAGGAAGGATTTATACATAAAAAATAAAAAAAATTAACAAACATTCTCTCACTTTCCTCTCAGTCGTTCGTCTCGACAGAACTTCCTTCTTCTTGTGTTTCCTTCTCAATATCTGTTTTTTTAGTGATTGAAATGAAAATGAGTTGTTAGATTTTTATCATCAAATGATACCATTCGCTAAAAATGATGAAACAAACCTCCCAATCCCTTCCACACACGAGTTCGTCACTCTCTATCACGCCTGTTCGCTTTGTTCGCCCACTCCTGCTTGCAGGATTAATAAAAGGGCGACCGACCGGTTCAATTGAACCGGTCAGCTGAACTGGTTTTTACAAACCTAATATGACCACATTGAAATTCTTGCATGTTTGAATTTTTTTATGGGAGCATTGCAACACTAATCTTGCGAGTGTAACAATGCTTTCCTCTCTATTTCGAGGATTTTAATTAGATTGACGAGCATTGTGGTGCCAACCATTTGAATTTGTAGTATTTTTGGTCAAGTGATGTGTTGTTATGGTTTCGAGCGCTATGGTGCAATGTCAAAAAAAAATAAAAATATCTCATCCCACCACCCCATTTAAGCACCCTAAACCCATCTCCCTCACCACATTTTGTTGCCTTAGCTGGAAAGAAGAGAATGAGAGAATGTTAAGGAGGAGAGAGGAGAGAGAAAATTTGTTTTGGGACATTTTTAATTTGTCATCCAAGTTAATAAAGTTATTATAATACTGATAGGTGACTTTAATTCTATTTCTAGTTTCAATTATTTTGATTTATGAGGTTTCTCTCTCGAATATGATAAAAATGCATTATCTCTTGATTTAGCAAATTTTTATTGTATGACTTTTGATATGTCTTAAATATCTTCATTTTGAACATTTTTATTTAATCGTATTAAGATTTCATTAGATAGTTTTATATATATTGCATTTTATCTAGAATGATAAAAATAAATGCATAAGAAAAATGATTTAAGATTGTTACATCTATCTCATTAAATCTGATATGACATGCATCTTCTATTGTCCGTCTCAAATAACATGCATTCTAACATGAGTATATTGAGAGAACACTCGCATTAATAAGCATACTGCACATATTTGTTATAGTCCATAACATTAATGTGATTTTCATCTATTATAAATGATAAATGGATGATATGGCTTATGCATGTATATTTAAAGTAAAGACCAGCTAGAGATTTTCCTAATTTAGATTAATAGGCATGTAACTTATAGAGGAGGATGAGTCAATGAGCTTTTATTTAAATAAAGTTATGATGTAATTCTAAAAGATATTATAAGAGACATATGGATATTGGCTAATAAGATATGATTGATGAGAAGAGGTAACTCCTACATGAAGCCATTAATTTGACTTACGACTGATGAGGCTAATGTCTATATAATTGATTCATATGGGTTTGACACACATGATATGATATGATTGATACAATAAAAACACCACATGAGTATTGACTTGCATAAATATGATATGATATATGTACCCTGACATGATTCCATATGATTAGACATAAGATGACATAAGACATGCATAAGTTATATGAAATGACATGATACATAAATAAGATACGTGATAATAATGATATATAAGTACAAAATACATGATATTGATACTTGATATGCATGATATATAATAATGATACATGATATACATGTGATACATAAAACATGTGCACCAATATGATATGCATATATAACAATAGACACACATATGTATGATAATATATGACAAATATAATGAAATGTATAATATGTCATAGAGATGTGACATTAATGATATTAAGCTGCATTGATAATTGATGGAGCATAAACATGACGCATCGATATTGATACAATGATTTTTACATTTTATATGATATAGGCATCTGAGTAGGTTATAAAAATTATTAATTTAATTGATATGAACACATTAATTTTTGTAATAGCATTTCAGAAGATAAAATAAAATAAGATTGAGTCAGGGATTACAAATACTAATATAACATGCAAATTTTATCTATGACACATACATGAATAGTATAAATGATACATATAGAAATATTATATAGAGATCATTTTTCTAGCATATATTAATGTTCATACTAACATGTTACTATTCATATGGATTGATATTGTTCATATTGATTACCACATGTTCATATTTAGCAAATCTGAATGATTGCATGCATATCATTTATATTTTGCCATTGAATAAGGTTGTAGGTTATGGTGACTTATTAGTCTATTAACTCATTATGTGATTTACATATTTTATGAGATAGTAAGGACCCAGTAGAGTGAGGATTGATTTAGATTTGCTAGTATATGTATTTTACTTTAAATTGTTTATTCTTTTATAGGTATGAGTAATTGTGATAGAATGATGTTATTGATAGTGGCCCATGATTATTATTATATATGATTTTTGGATATGATAGGTATATTTTTTATATAAATAAAAGGTTACATATTGTTGTGTTTTGAAAAATTCACAGCAGTAGAGGAATATGAAATTTATCGTCATAGTTATATATGAAGATCCAACACACAAACATAACTAAGTAGGGATGCAACGTTCATAAGAGACGCCAGAGTTTTACGTGAAAACTTTGAAAGGGAAAAAATCACAGGGCATCGCCAAGTTGAAAAGATTTCATTATTATTTGAATGGATTACAAAACTCGAGCCGTCCTTCAACTTGGGGACAATGCAAATATAATATGTTGATGATATTGCTAAAATTTAAATGAACATGACAAATATCAGAAATTAGACGTCAATAGTTAGTAGACTGTTCTGTAAAAGGTTTGAAGATGGTTGAAGATCTAGTGATATCCAGCAAATAGGAAGAAGTTCGAGGATAGTCTGAGAATGAAGGGAAATCCAGTGACGATCGGGAAGAGATCTGTCAACAGTTAATGAATGGGCGAAAGTCTGTCAATCGTCTGGAAAAGATCCGGTGACAGTCGACAAACAGACAGAAGTTTGGCAATGGCTGATGGCCGGGAAAAGAAGCGATACTTCCTCTTCTCATGTGAAGAATGTGAGTCTATTTATAATTTTTTTGGAGTTACATGATGAGTAAATATGGAGAAGATCAAGGGCATGTTGGGAGTGTTCTATCGGATGACACATATTGATTCCCTTGATTATAGATAGTTTATTAAGCATTTAGATGCTTTAGATATGCCAAAATTGAGTAAGCTTGGGCTCATGGATTTGTCTTGTCGAGCCGCTCAATTCGACTATAAGCATGCTATATTCATATATCATTTGGTAGTCCAATTAATGTTCTAAAGTTTTCAAATAGAATTTCGACATTTGATTTGGACTCATTTTGGCTTGGATGGGATCAAATTTGATGTCGTTCGGTTCGTCTCCTTCGGATGTTCAATTTGACTATAAACTTGTTGAAATTGGAGATCATATGATCCTGATTTTAATTTTTGAAGCCTCAATCTCATATTTACATTGATATACGTGCACGATCAAGATAAAGCTTTTGTAACATATCACTTATGCTATATCATTTTTGTATATGATTATTAATGTTAGCTCATGTATATAATTAGGAGATAAAATAGATAATTTTTTCAAATTAAATATTGTGGCCTCATATATTAAATTTGTGTCAAATGTTGATAATAATAAAAAATATTCCAAGGCAAGTCAAATAATGACTATGTTATCCCCATGAGATTTATAAGTATGCTTTATTTTTATTTTCATTTTTCACATTTTTAGCTAAAAGCATTGACATAATGATGATAAGTCACTGAGTTTTGATTGTTTCTAAATGAACAAGTAAAAATAACAAATAAACTTATCATAAACTTATTGAAGAAGATGGACAAGAGTTTTCAAAATACCATTGATGACTGATGTGAAAATATAAGCTAACATTAATAATCATGATATTATTATTATTATTATTATTATTATGTGTAATAACTCACTCACACATTTTTCATATTTGTGCGTCTCATCAGCCTAAGCATGAGCGAATTTCTCAAAAATTTTATGTGTGACTACCCAAACAATATGGATGTCCATTTCAACTACCTTTTATTTTAAAACCATAGTTGGAGGGACTCTTAGGTGTTTGTGGGGTAAAGGTTGCATTCAGACGGTGAGCTAAGACCAGCAGTCAGGCGTTGACTTGGCACTAGTGAACTGATGATGGTTTGACAGTGGCAAACCAACAATGACCTAACGATAATGAATTGATGAGGCTCGATAGTGGTGGCCAGATGTCGATAAACAAGCAGTGGCTTAACGGTAGCAAATCAAGTGAGGGTCCAATGATGGTGGTTAGGTGAGACTCCAAGATTCTTCAAAATTTTGAGCACTCTACAATCTCTCATCCATTATATTATTATAAAAGTATGATCTATTCATAGTATTTGTGAGTAGCACTTTTTATAAATATAATCATAATCCTAAAAAACCATAGTTGGAGGGACTCTTAGGTGTTTGTGGGGTAAAGGTTGCATTCAGACGGTGAGCTAAGACCAGCAGTCAGGCGTTGACTTGGCACTAGTGAACTGATGATGGTTTGACAGTGGCAAACCAACAATGACCTAACGATAATGAATTGATGAGGCTCGATAGTGGTGGCCAGATGTCGATAAACAAGCAGTGGCTTAACGGTAGCAAATCAAGTGAGGGTCCAATGATGGTGGTTAGGTGAGACTCCAAGATTCTTCAAAATTTTGAGCACTCTACAATCTCTCATCCATTATATTATTATAAAAGTGTGATCTATTCATGGTATTTGTGAGTAGCACTTTTTATAAATATAGTCATAATCCTAAGATACCATGTTCAACAATCCATATTAATCCCCTTGAGTATATACCAAATTTTTTAGCATTTTATGTGCTTTGATGGTGTCTGAATTAAGAGTTGTTTGGCTCCGTAGATTCATCTCATCGTGATGCTTTATTTGACTACAAATATGCGAAATTTGAAGGTCATTGAGTCATCCAAAGTAATAACAATAATGTTTGTAAATATGCTTTAAGTGATAGATTAGGCTCATTCGGAATCAAATAAGATCATTTTTTATATCAATGGATTAGACTCCTCAATATGTTCAATTTGACTACAAGTTTGCTAAAATAGGGTTCATGAGATCTCAAATTTAATTATGATAATTTTTTTATTCAAATATGCATCCTAATTTGTGCTCAATAAATCATTCTATTTTCTTTTTCTCTTGCAAATTTTAATTAATTTTCATCATTTTCTATTTTATGATTAGAATCATCTTCTCTCTTCCAGAATAAATCAATAAACTTAGAAGTGGATTTAAAACCCCCAAAAAATAAATTCAAATACTAACTCGAAATCATTAAATAGTTTAATCTCAAATTCAAATTCACAATAACAATATCTCAAACATGACTAAAATCATCTCTTCGACGTTTAGGGCCAATGTAATTGCACAGTGGATTAGATTCATAATGCCAATATTGCTATTGGGTAACACTTGTTGTAACAACCCCAAGATCCGTGTAGCGAAAGGATTCATCTGATCGTTCTATTGCCTCCTCTTTTTTTCCTTTCTTTTCTTCTTTTCTTTTTCTATCGGTTTCCTCATATCATTCCATACATGCATATATCCAGAGCCAGAGATAATTACATTACAGAAAAGAAACAGCAGCGGATACTATAATTCACATATAGTACAACAGTCACAGTACAACAAAAGAGAAATCTACACTAGCCGTACAGGCTACAAAAGAAA
>NW_021319804.1:589217-640784 GCF_001605985.2 Dendrobium catenatum
TTTTTTAAAATATTTAACATAAACATAAATTAATTAAAGATTTATTATTCATCAACATTATATTTAATAATTTTAAACTTTATATTTTTTGAAAGAAAATTAAATTTATGATCAACAATTTTCATCTACAACTTTTTAAAAATTAAGTCATAATATTTATGATTGATATATTTAAATAAAATAATATCAGAATTTTAAAAATTATTTTTATTAAATTTTAATAAATATATTTCCATCTAATGTTTTTGTTTTAATATATTTAAGTCTCCATTAACAAAATAGAAAGGTGGGCCATGGCGGTGGATGCCCATCAATTTCCCATGCATTGGAAAATGAGAGGACTTCGCCAGCTGTCCACTTCTTCGTCGCTGAGCGCCCATTCTCTTATCAACTCTTATCCCTTGTGAAAGAAGATAAATATATTTAAGTAGTTTTTAAAATTAAATATTAAATATTTAAAATTCAAGAGTTTTAAATATCTCCATGTTTAATTATGAAGAAATTATTATATGAGTCCGGATGTAGAGTCGCGTCTGGACATGTGAGCGTACATATTATGTAGTGTACACTTACAGTCTAGATGCAATTCTGCGTCCAAACTCCGCACAAAATAATTTATCTTGATTTTGATATATTTAGAATGCAATCCATAGTATTATTTTGGTTTATTTAGAATTCGTAGATTTTGACGATTTTATAATACACGTAAACTCTTTATCTTATGACAACCCATCGCTACTCTTCGTCATCAGAACCCGACCGTCCTGGGTACCATCAACTAGTGGAGATGGCTATTCTGTTCGTGATCGTCGTCGCCACCAACGATCAGCCACAATTCTCGATCATCGATCAGCATTAGTGATCGTCGGCCACCAACCAACGTCATATCTGAAAAAAATCATAGAATATGTATTTAAACTGAAGAAATAGAAAAAATAAAATAAAATTAAGTTAATAACTTCATTATTTCTAAATATTTATATATTTTTGAACATATCATAGTACAATTATTTGGAAAAAAATATAGCCACAAATCGCTGCTTCCAACGCCTGGATCGTCGCAATTGTCGTTAAATCTGTTCACAAATAGCAAACACAATGATCCTCCATTCAAATAATGCCACGAAAGATAAATTATTTCGACAAGACAGCCTGAAGAAGCAAGTAGAGTCGCAGCACGTGGACAATACCGATAAGACCCGCGCCAAAAAAAAAATTTCCGATCTATGCAATCTTTGATTTTTGTTTTCTTTTTGATTTCGGAAAAAAATCGAAATTAATATCAAATTTATTACGAAATTAGATAATCTGTAAAATAAGTAAAATTTATGTTTTAAAAGAGAATTTGCATTTCATTTTCTAGTTCTGCAAGTCTTCAGCGAGAGGTTCTGTTGCTCGGCTTCTGCTCTTCTGCTCCTTCGTTTGGGGGCAAATCGATAGGGAGAAGAAAATTACAAGTTTGTTTCAATTACAGTTGATTCGAGTTCGGAAGTATGTCCTTCAATCCTTCGCTGCGAGATTTTTAATTTTTATTTGCATTTTCTGTTAAGTGCAAGTACTGAAACGTTCTAATCTAATTTTTGCTGATTCTAATTGATTGATGGATCATTCTTTTGCTATTCCTTGGTTGTTTTGTTTAGATTGTTGAGTTCGTGATGGCATTTGAATGCTTTTGAGTGAATGGATGGAGAGAGAGAGAGAGAGAGAGAGAGAGAGAGAGAGAGAGAGAGAGAGAGAGAGAGAATCGCTTGAATTCTTTATGTTTCTTTCTGAATTTATGAACTGATACCAAGCAGACTTATTAAATCAGCTCTTTCAGGCCGTCCCTAGTGACCACTCAAGTGGGCAACTCTCTCTTTCTGAATCTACGTCTGTGTTCTTTGCTGGGGCGCTAATGTGCTTTCTTTTTCTTGTTGAGTAACTAGAATAAGATCGAATCCTGGTTTAGGTTTCTTGTGCAGTAGTGCTTAGTTTTTAGAATTACTGGAAAAAGTGTGACTCTGCTGTATTATATATTTTATGTAATGGGAATTTTTTTTTTTTTTACTTTTCCTTAGCCTTCATAGTTATTGATGGATGCATATAGCTAATTTTTATTATGTGGGTGAAGAAAGTGGTAGTCGCAACTCAAATATTCTAAAATATAGTTAGCTCTCGGATAGGGATCTTCACTGAGGAGCTTGCTTCTATTGGCCTGATATGCTGACCTTCACAAATTTGTTTAAATTCATCTTCTGAATGGCTATCATTGCGGCACCATGAGTAATGATGTTGAAGATAATCTATTGAAAAATAGACTTTTGTTGTTTGGACGTTTATAATAAAGGCTAGAAGATGCATCGATAAGATGCATTCATTAATTTAATCTTAAAGGATTTAAAAAAAAGAACTGCTTAAACCATTTAACAGCTCATCTTAGGCTTCGTTTGGTTCTTCCTCTCCTATAGAAGCGTCCCATCCAAACAAAGAAAAAAAATAATTTCGCCGTTTCTAAACAGAAAAGATAAAAAAACGCCGAAACAAATGAGGCCTAATACTCAATGGGAAGAAACTGAGAATAATTATTCATAAAGATGACCGAAAATGATTAGGATGAGGTTAATGATGGTGGTGATTATGATATTCTTCGTTAAGATTGCCAACAATTAATGTAACTGAGGTTGTATTTTATGAATTTTGAGATCTGTACTTAAATATATCGTGTTCTTGCAGCTGAAAATTCCCTTCAAATGAGTCAGTTATTTGTTTGTTGGTATGTTTTTTACAATAAGGAAATCAATATTAAAATACTTTTTTTTTTGTAGAATTTACAGATATTGTCGCACATCTCTAGTTTACCCCACCTGCAATCAAACTCCTAACCGAGTTGCTTATGTTGTGGCTTTTTAGTTCTATATGTATGATGGTCTGATTGTTTTGATTTTTACGAAAACTCAAGAAACTTTTTTTTTTTTGCTTTTGACAAGTTTAGATTGTAAAAATTTGGACTATTTCTCGATTTATGCATGTCATCCTTGCGCATGGGCCATGCTAATCTTCTCTGTATCGTTCCAATTTTATCGGACCAAAACTCAAGAAACTTGATAACTAATGAACATGATTTTGTCAAGAAAAATGTAACCTCTTGTGTCTTGTTGATTGAGCTTTCGAATATGACAACAAGCTTAAGTATGAACATCCTTGGTTGGATAACTAATTTTAACACATTTTCATGTAAATCTTGCTTGTATAGGTACTTGCTTGTTTGAAGAACATGAGCAATACTTTACGTGCAGTTCATCAGCAAACTCTATGTAGGTCATTTTTATTGGAAAATCAGAGCAATAACCATCCATGGATCTCCTCAAGTCTTTCATATAGATTGCTTTCTTATTCAAAAAATGATCAAGCGTGCCCACATAACCAGGGGCCCATACTTTCTACCAGATTTCTTGGGAACAGTCTAAGTGCTTGGAAAACAAAATCCCAACAAGAAATGCGTAGGGCTGCTTATATGTTTCCCCATGCTGTTTTGGTCACTGATTCTTCTCCACAGGTGATTTTTTCCTTTACTTTTCTCTTTATTGTTTGTTCTTATACGCTACTTTAACCACGCATAACTTTAACATCTGATATTTTTCTCAAGTTCTATTACTTTAATGTGATTGAGTCTTCAACCTTTATCTTCTCAGCCAGAAAGAATTCTCATCCTTGCCTATAAGATTAAATTAGATTAAATGCATTTCTTCTACAATCACACAAATCCAAGTTGTGTTATTTTTAGCAGAGATGTTATCAAAACGTTTCTGCAAAATTAAACCATAGGCTTGGATTATTTCATGGAAAGACGCAGCTACTTTATTTTATTTCTTTTTATTTTAAGCTGCTATGAATGGGATTGAGTACCTACAAAATTCTGAAGCATGAAGGAGATTTGCCCAGAATGCTACTCCTTGCCCTGGTTTTTCTCATTCTTTGACTGTCAGCTTCTTCAATTCATCTCAATTAATTCTGCTTAAATTTCAGCATTGACTGCATTTTCCTATGATGCTTTAGAGTTAATCTTATTACCGCTATTCGCTGAACCATTTGTTTTTAACTGATGCATCATTAGCTGATTTTCTTCCACTCGTTTTATACTAGGCTGGTTTAATGCTTTAACTTGTTGCTTCATTCAGTAAGCCTGTGTTTTGATGAAAAATCAATCTTACCCATCCAATATGTGCAGTCACTGTGTAAAACAATAGGTAGGTCTATGCAGCTTAAGAGTATTTTCTGGAACATTCTTTGTTCATTTCTTCAATTATGAAAATGTTGAAATTTGAGACATTTTTGAATTTGTTAACTGATAAACTAAATAGCCTGTCACTGTAACACCCCACGATACCTCTTAAAGTAACCTAGAGTGTCATGAAAATGAACATAACTTCAATCTTTATCTTTATCATTTCCTCATCAATGTCATAGTTTAATAAAGGCAACCATCTGCCGATTACATTTACTAAATATATGAAAGCATCTAATTAATCCAAATTGCATCAAATAATATGTACAGAGTAGGGGTGTAAACGAGTGGAGTCGAGTCGAGTATTTGCCTTATCAAGCCTGGCTCGTTTAATCCTTAATGAGCTTGAGCTCGAGATTGAGCTCAAGATCATCTCGTTTAGAAAATATCAAGCTCGAGCTCGTTTGAGAAGCACCAATGCATGTGATGAAGCTCGATAAGCTCGGCTCGTGAGCTCCTTAACAAGTCGAGTTCGAGCCGGCTCACGAGCCGGCTCGGCTCACTTACACCCCTAGTACAGAGCGCCTAAGAGAAACCAAAAGAGAATACAACACTTAATAGTCTACATACTTCAAATATGGACTCACAAACAATGCTAAACAGAAGAACATAAATTGAAATAAACTTGAACATATTCTACTTCAAGTATTTCCTTTCATTTCCCCTTAACAACAACCATTATAAAATAACTGGTGAACTATGAGGATCAATAAGTTATGCACATTAAATAATAATTAAATTGCATGATGATAAAACTTACAACATTGAAATCATAATTGAATCAAACTGGTCATTATTTATAAAACAACA
The DNA here is from genome assembly GCF_001605985.2 of Dendrobium catenatum. Classification (NCBI taxonomy): domain Eukaryota; kingdom Viridiplantae; phylum Streptophyta; class Magnoliopsida; order Asparagales; family Orchidaceae; genus Dendrobium; species Dendrobium catenatum. The sequence goes on from NW_021319804.1 coordinate 594,292, forward strand.
TAAAATCATATTTAGCATCATTCATTATTTCCTTTGAAGTCTATATTTAATATCAATATTAGTCTTTTAAAGAATGGGTTAAATTTTCATAAGAATGTTCAATAGAGATCATGTGAACCTGACATTATCGTCATTAAACTATATAGAAGTTCCTTTTAGCTCTTTAGAGGTTCCTTTTGTCTCACTTGTTATACATGTATCATGTCTGAGATTCCTTTTACCTCTTAAGGGGTACTTTTTGCCCCACCTACAATTTCATACATCATACCTGGGGAACCTTTTGCCCCACCCGCAATTGTAAGTTTCATATCAATTTATAGTCAATTTATACTAATTTGTATTCAATAAACTTCACATATTCATAGTTTATACTTTTATACACAACATAACTGTTATATTGTTTGCATAAATAGACCATATGCAATATATTAATAATTGTACTTTTCAAAATGTTTCCAACTAGAAAAATCTTTAAATAAACATAATAACTCTTATTTGAAACTCTCATGATTCAAATATACAAAAGGTCATTCATACATGAAATCTTAGTTATGAACATCTTTTAGCAAAATAATTAACATTAATGCACTTTTCCCTTTAATTCAATCAATTACAAGTATACATGTATAGAATTAACAACATATTCCTTTTAAAATTTAATTTGCATTACTTACATCCTTGAAGATTTGATGAGGACATTAGTTGGAAAGTCTACCGTCGATGTGGCCGTAGATCTATGGCCACGATTTACTCGATGTATTTCTGATTTTAGTATTGTCATTTTATTTTGATGTATTTTATTTCTGCACCTTCTCTTTTTACCCTTGCTTGAGGGATTGAGTCATGTAGCCCCTTGAGGGTATTTGAGTCCTTTTATTTTATGTCATTGTATTAGGCTATTTATAGCCTTCATCTTGTACTTTTGATGGGTAATGAATGATATGAAAAATTTTTCCTGCATTTTTCTTCTTGAAGCTTTTGTGAGAGCTTGAGAGAGAGTTTGTGAGTTTGGTGGAGCCTAGGAGAGGCCACCCGTCGTACCCAACAGTCACCTTCGGTGGCTCTTGGTTTATCTCCCTTCTTCCTTTTTCTTCTACCCACATCCACCGCCGGCCATTCCCCACCACCAACCACCACCTCCTAACCGCACCCACCCAAGCCCAACCTCACCATATCATCAAGAACCCCCACTGTCCCTTCATCCCGCCGGCCTCCACCTTAATCGCCGGCCTCCCCTTTTCCCCACTGCCATCCCCTCCATCAATTACCGGTCCCTTCTTGCCTTCTCCACAATTTTTGAATTTCAAAATTCAAAGTGGAAGTTTCCAAATTTGTCCAACGCCAAATTAGGAAAGTTTCAATGAGGTTTCAAATTTCAAATTTGAATTTGAGCGGATTAATTTTCATCATTAATTAGTCGGAGCGGATTTGGAAACGCATAACTCCTTTTCCCCTAACCCCCCACTCCCTCTCTCCATGCCGCCGGCCTCCCACATGGTCCCCCCTCCTTTAATGCTCCATTAAAGCTCCTAATTACATGGTTTTGAAAATTCAAATCTCAGATTTTTCCCTTCACTTTCACTTAAAATATGAGAATAATTTTTGGTATGGAGATATAATATTATTTCTTCATCCCATCTAGTCCTTGCCTAACCCTAGCCTCCTCCTCCCTCCCACCGTCACCTCCTTCCCTCTCTCTCTCTCTCTCTCTCGTGCATTCTCTCTTTACATGATATTGATTTATGGTCGACTCAAGGTGTGATTCCGATCTTGCATCCAACGGTCAAGGCATCGTGGATCTTCTCCACTTTCCGTCGTCGGCGTAATTTCAATCCTTGACGGATCCCTAGAGATTTCTTCTTCCCGTAGTGCTACGTATCTCTACGTATTTGATTGACGACTAGCCTTAATCGAAAGTTCTCTCTCGTTATCGAGAGAGGTAATTAACTATAGGGGCTTGCGCCCGTAGGAAACCAGAACTCAGATCATAAAGTCCTCATAAAGTGAGGGCGAAATCTCTGGGTAGTGTCTTATCTACAAACCCATCTGCCTTCCAAAATTTACCTCGGAACTTAGTTCGTTAAAACTCCCTCGTCGAATAAGAAAAGCGAGTGGAGGCCGGGGCCGAATTTTCGGAGCCCACACCATCACCCCCAATATTTGTTACAATCTTTCAAATGAATTTAATTTCATAATACTTCAAATACCTGCAATGTGCCGATCCTATGCCTGCAATGTGCCGATTCTTTGCTTCACTGCACTGTCCTCCCCAATTTTTCCTTCAACCGAAATTCCTCTCCACAGCATTACACTGTGCCGTGCTTTTACTCTATATAACAATTTCTCAACAGTCGTGTAAAAGATCGTATGGAAGAGAGGGTAGAATACGGGAACTGCTATATGTTCCTATTTAACAATTTCTCATTCAACTCCTTAATCAACAGTCACCTGAATGGCAATGATTGCATGCTTTAAAATGCTTGATTTCATCTAATGTATTCATTAATATTAGCTAGGGCATAGTAGTGCTAATGCTGAAATTAATTAAATAATTCACAGTAGTTAATTAACTATTACATAATTAACAGTAGTTAATTAACTGTTAAATAATCAACATTAGTTAGTTAACTGTTAATACAAATTTAAAAGTAATTATAATTTAAACTTCAAAAGAAATTACGTTTGTTGAAAATTTTCATAGAAATTTTACATTTCTGGTTATAATTCAATTAAGCAAATTATTAAAATTTTACTTGAAATTTTTTAGTATTATAGTTATGATGCGGAGCATTTTAGTTTAAATCGTTCCTTAGTCATATGTTATCTAGTTTGTTACAAGCTTTCTAGAATCTTCTAGGATTCTCTAGTTTTTCTTACTTTAGTATTATAAATAGGGAATGTGTAAGAGGAAAGGATTATTGAATGATATATTTTACTCCTTGAAGCTTTTTGAAGCTTTCTCCTTCTTCTTCCCTGGATTGGGAATCCCAAATCCTTCTTGCAGGTCGCATCTTCCGACGATCCACTACATCAAGTTACCACCTAGCAAATCTCAAAAATGGAGTGCAACTTGAAGCTCCAAACACAAAACCTTCTATCCTTTGATGAAGATCCATGAGAAAGTTGTTGCTATCTTTTTGTCTATTTCTGACATAGACAGGTATGTGTCGTCACCAATTAAGACCAAAAAAATTGCATTATGTGCCCATCTTACAATAAAGACTCATGTACTAACCCATTCGAATAAATCTGCGTTTCATCCCTTAATATATAGATTTTAAGCACAATGAGACCAGTATGTGCCTGAAAAATCATACGGTATGCAAAACTACTTTTCATCTTATTTTCCTTTTGGCTGATGGTTTATATTGTTCCTATTTTTTTCTTTTATGACATAGAGACTTGAAATCATTTTGCAAAAGATTAAGTTTGCTGTGTTTATCCACCTTGGATAAATTGGACATTTGTATATATACAGACTTCTTAAACATAAGTTGTGGTAGTGCCAAATAGTCCTCAATTTGCCATTTCATCCTAAAACTTTTCCCTGTTCTTTCAAGATCCCCTCATTCTTCAACCCATTGCTTCCAATACAAAGTATTTTATCAAATAATTTTCTTCCAAAATCACTCATTGAAAGTACAATATGTTAATATTACGGTGATTCCATCAATATAGTGAGTTTTGGTACCTTCTTCAGTTGTTTCATTTCATAGTTTTGTTTTCTTGTTTATTTATGGATGTAATTTGTGTATGATGATAGTGCCTATGAGTGTGGGATGTGCTCTAGTGTTTTGATTACCTTAATGGTTTTAGTTTTTATTACAGTTATTTCAATTTAGTTTTTGTTGGATTCCCAAGTTCAACACGTTCGATTCCTTGTTCTTTTTTAACCTCTGATTTGGAGAGTTTTGTTATTGTTCTTGGTTGCCCTAGACGCCGTGCTTTTGTTTCTTTGTTCATAGTTTTAAGTACTATAGCTGGAAGGCGAGAAGGCTACTGGTCTGATTTGCTGATAAAGGTATTGTAGCTACTGGCTGGTAGATTTGTTGTCATGATTCTTGATTGTTGTGCCTTACGTAGAACGGGCGTTATGCCTGCAAATTGCTTTCCTTTTACATCTTGTAAACATGCTTCCTTCAACTTTCTTACTGTGATCTTTGGTTGGTAGTTTCCTTCTTTTACCATGACTTCACTGTACCTCCTACAGAACTTTATTGTTTGTCTAGGATGAATCAGCCACTTGGAATTCAAGTTACTAAATTGAAACTTGTACTTTTAGGCCATATTTTGGACTGTTAGGCCACTGTGCAGTTGGCTAATGTTTATTTATTTTTTACAAGTTTTTTCTTTTCTTGCAGGTTGGAGGCAAAGTCAAATTGGATGAAAATTCTGAGTTGCAGGTGTTTATGTTGTCATAATATATGTAAATGTAAACACAAAATATTACTTTACACTAACTCTGTCGTTTTGTATTGTTAGATTGTTTCGTGTTCCCCAACCTCAGGTTCCCTTTTGCAAATTGATTTTCAAATTAGCAATGGTGGCGAATCCCTAGTTCTTCATTGGGGTGCAGTTTGTAATAGGAACAAGTATGCTGTTCACCATGAGTATAGTTTATCATCCATTTGTTGTTCCATTGTAACGCCTTGCTGACAGCCTGACATTTCTAGGGATTGGACTCTCCCTTTACGACGTCCAGATGGGACAAAAGTTTATAAAAACAAAGCTCTTAGAACTCCCTTCGTTAAAGTAAGCTTTTCTTGAAACAGGTTTAATGAATAGTAACTCTTATTTCTGCATGAAGGTTGTCTCTCCTGAGTGACTTCTATTAATGATAAAATTTTCCTCTTAACTAGTTCTTATTCTAATTGTATAATGTATACAGTCTGGTTCCAGCTCCTTACTTAAAATAGAAATCGATGACCCAGAAGTACAAGCTATTGAGTTTCTTATACTTGATGAGGCACAGAACAAATGGTATGAGATGGTCTCAGTCAATTATTTATGTCTAAAATTTTTACATGTTTATGTTAAAGCCTTTCTGGTTATACAGGTTCAAAAATAATGGCCAGAACTTCCAGGTTTTGTTGTCTGGAAACCGGGGTCAAACTCTTGGTTCCTCAATTGCGGAGAATATAAATGTTACACTTCCAGAAGATCTTGTGGAAATTCATGCATATCATAGATGGGAGAAAAATGGGAGACAGACATACACACCAAAGCAAGAAAAGGCACGTTTTTTTTTGTATTTTGTTATTAAATTATGTGTCAGCATTGAATAATTGTTTTTCTTATTTGGATCTGAGTCTTCTTGCCTGGGCTTCTACTTGTAGGTTTAGGGCATACCACAAGAGGGGGAATTGGGGTGCTAAATAAGGCACTTTAGGATTTTGTAAACTTATGCAATTCTCCCAAAGCAACTGAACACAATTAAATTAATTTAAGCATAAGTGAACAACTGCATATGATATTATTTGTAAATTTATTTAAATTATAGTTATCTAATTAAATATGTATATTAATTTAATTATTATATATATAGGGACTGTTTTATAAAAAAAGAAAACTAAAAAAGAGAAACAAACAAGAAAGAGAGAAAAAAGAAATATGGCGTGTTCTTCTTGTCCCAACATGTTATTATCTGGTGTTAAATACATTATTGATTGCCTTGCATGTGAATGTATAAAATGCAACTCTTTGAAATTTTCGGAAATCTTGTTTACACCATGTTTGGTGCAACCAACGAAACCCATGCGTGTTTTTTATAGCATGTATGGGAAAACTCATAGGTGGCATTCACGATGTAGCAAGTATGCCCTATGCGTGCTTTTCTTTATACGACATGGACAAATGTTCTATGATGCAAAGTTTCTTAGCGCTCAAGCACACCAAACATGCCTTTCTTGGCATGATGAGTTTTGAAGACCCCGATTGCGGTTTATCTAATTAACGCACACCTCTATGCAATATTCTAATATTGTTGTTAAGCTAGCAGACCCTATATGAACGATGTACTTTGCAATTATTGTAATGCTCTCACATGGAGATATTTTTCTTCTCCACATGACTTAAGTGTAATTTCTTTTTAAAAAGAGTGATGCTCACCAAGCCCATGAGGACTCCATTGGCACCAAAATATGGGCGTGTACGCTACTCATTGGAGGGCAATCATGCGATTCTATGAAGCATTAAATATTTTAAAAAAGCCTATATCTTTTTTTTTTTTAAAGAGAACTCAGTGTTAATACTGAGGATGATATTTAATATTATTAAGGGTTCAAAATGGCTTGCATTTGAACCCTTTTAAAGTTTCTCTACTTGATTGCTACTTAGGGGTGTAAACGAGTCGAGTCGAGTCGAGTTTAGACCCTTATCGAGCTCGGCTCGTTACATGGAAAGCGAGTTCGAGTCGAGCTCGTCTAATTGTAAACGAGCTCGAGCCGGCTCGACAGCCATGGGCGGAAATTTTTAAATTTATGCGGGATTTTTAAAATTTAAGCGGGATTTTTAAAACTTACATAAAATTTAAAATATATATATGAAATGTTTAACATTTAAATAAAAATTAGGTGATTATTATTATTTTTTTATATTTATATTTAATAAATAAAATAAAATTATTTTAAAAAATAGAAATATTTATTCTAGCCGGCTCGCGAGCTCACGAGCCGAGCCGGCTCAAGCTCGAGCTCGATAAGCTCGGCTCGTGAGCCCATAAACGAGTCGAGCTCGAGCCGGCTCGGCTCACTTACACCCCTATTGCTACTTGATAAAAGGGCATTGTTTTTTCACGGATTGTATGGTTTATTCACGGGATATGTATGGGTTCCTTACTATGTGCATTTCCTAGGTGTTTGTGTAATATGTGAAGTGCAATAGGTTGGGCTGTTATACTTTACATGAATATCATTCATGTGAACACAATTGTTTGAGATATTTAGATGATTGGCACTAAAGTTGTTCACATAAATGAGTTGTGTTTAATGTGCACGTCATTGTGCATTTTGGATTTATTATTGCTCATAATCTATCCGCTTGTGCATACGTTGCGAATTTATTTGTAAGTGTCACAAGCTGGGGGTCTTTCGTGGGATTTTGATTGGGCAATGATTTGCATTTGACTTGCATTTTACTTGGGTAGCCTCACGAGGAATCATTCTTCTATATATGAATAAGAGTTCATTCTAGTTCATTTCACTGAGTGTGCTCCAGGATTTCAAGTATTTTGGAGAGTTATTTAGTGCAGTTAAGAGGTTGTGTGTTCACAAGTAAATTTTCAAGTTTGTCATAGGTATTTTTAATGTTCATTTATGTGCTCAATTTTGTGTTTGGTTTTGAAACTTGTTATTCATTTGATGTGACATGTATTAAATTTTGGGTGTTTTGATATTTCATTTTTCTAAGTTTATAGTTATGTTTTTATTTTTTTGTTATGTTATTAAGTCAAGAAAGTCATTTAAATTTCGCTCTTTCTAAGTTAGGTTCATTGAAGATTTTAATATCCTCCTGGCATCTCCCTCATAGGGTGCGTCTTTGCACGCCTTTGTGTATTTGTTTGAAATTTTTTTTATTATGTTGGAACAACACACAAGAATATTTAAATTTGAATTTGAATTTCCCTGTTGTGTTGCGAAAAATGTGCACTGGGCTTACCTGTTGTGTCTCAAGTATTGCCTATGAGCTTTTCCTATCGTGCTAAGGAAAGCACACTCATGTTTATCTCGTTGCAGCAAACATGGCACAATCGGTCGAAAGCTTGAGAGTTTATAATTTTGCACACAAGGCGATGACGACAACGATAAATAGGTATCAAAATTGGTCAACGGTTCAGGTTCGGGTCCGACTCAAAATTGATCTGACATGAATTTGGTCAACCCAAGCCAGAATTGCTATAAAATTGAACCCGACCCAAATTGGACCCGCTAATCCGTTTTGATTTAATTTTTTTTAATAATTTTTAACAGTATATTTTAGATTAGTTTAAAAAAAAAACAATCATACCAACAACTAAAAAAATTAAGAAAAAATGATTTAAAGAGATTATTTCAGGTCAAAGGATTGGTGGGTCAACCCGAACCCAACCCGTTTATTAAAAGTGGTCTACTCGAACCCATATTTTTCGTGTCAGGTTAGGTTCGGGGGAGTCATTTTTTGACACCTCTAATGACACGGTGGAGTGTTGACAAGGCGAATATGCACACAAATTTTTTCTCCTTTTTTGTTTTTTTTCTCTTTTTAGATATCTAAGGGGAGAGAAAGAGAGGGAGAGAGAGAGAGAAAGAAAGAAGAGGGAAATCTATAAAGCGAGCGATAAGAGAGAGAGAAGTGAGAAGGAGATATAGAGAGATAAGATAAGGAGGGATAGAGAGAAAGAGAGAGTGATAGTGACAAAAACTATGAGGGAGTGAAAGAGAGAAGAAAGGAGAAGAGAATAAAAATAAAAATAGAGATTGATTGATGAAGAAAGAGATAGAAGAGGAGGGGTAGTGACGGTGGTTGGCGTATGGTGGGATGACGATAGTGTGGGGGAGATTGAGAAAGAGGGAGTGCAAGAATGAGATTGAGCATGTGAGAATGAGTGGGTGATTAAGCAGGGATTGGATTTTTTTTTTTTTTTATTTAGTTGATCGACCTCAAAGCGGTTATCAAGGTTAACATGAATGAATAGAAACATGGGAGTCCATTTTTATTGTTTTTTGTGCACCATTGGTGCATGAAAACATGGTTCCTTCCCAGTGAAAGCCAAAGCAATGAAATGAATTGCACTAAGATGTTACTTCATGTTCATACTCCAAAACCTTTGATTTACTGGTGGATATTGAGTAAAGTACTTGCTCGTTCACTCATCTATCCCATTTCAAATCCCGACGCCAAGAAATTTGATGATTGTAGGTGGAAGAACTTGAAATTAAGCTTCTGCCTGCTTCTTCTGTCTTTTATATATTTATGTAATGAAGTTAACTAATGTTCTCATGCTTAGCATGTCGATCTTAAAAATAAATTGGAACAAGTGTTCCGATAGATGCATGCTTTTAGTTTTCATCCTCACCTTAGAATATATATATATATATATATTTTTTTTTCCCTTACGCATATTTAATCATATAAAATTTTTCTAATTTTTCCTCTGTTGAAGTATATTGTAAAAATATACAACAGTTCAATAGCTTAAACCAGTGCTGATAATGATATTTTGTAGGAGGAATATGAAGTAGCTAGAAACGAGTTGCTTCAGGAAATTAGAAGAGGCATTTCTCTAGAGGAACTCCGTGCAACGTTGTCCAACAGACCTGAGACAGTGAAAGAGAAAGTCACTTCTGAAGTTGGAATACCAAATGATCTTGTGCAAGTACAGGCATATATACGCTGGGAGAAAGCTGGCAAACCATCCTATTCACCGGAGACACAAATTGTAAGTCCATTACTTCAGGAAAGGTCTAGTTTATAATCTATATAAATTTTTTGCTGCTTTATTTTGATATGGTTTTACTTTTAAAAATGGTTTTACTTTTATTCTTCTGATTCTAACTTGCTCTTGATTGTATAGTTGGAGTTTGAGGAAGCAAGGAAAGAACTTCAGCTGGAGCTAGAAAAAGGGACATCTGTCGATGAGATTCGGGAAAAGATAATGAAAGGAAATATAAAGAGCAAAGTATCCAAGCAACTAAAGGATAAAAAGTATTTTTCTGTAGAGAGAGTGCGACGTAAAAGTAGAGATCTTATGCAGCTAATCAATAAACACTCTGACCAACCTACACAATGGGAAACTTCTGATGTCAAAAGATCTCTAAAAGCTGTGGAACTCTGGTCAAATGATTTAGAGGAGAGATTTGATGGCTTAATTATTTCCAGAAATCTGTTTAAGCTGGAGGATATGGATATTATGGTTAGATAAAATGTTCCACGCTTTTATTTTTATTCTAATTTTTGTAGTACCCTCATAAATGCATTTTCCATGTTTCAAGGTACTAGTGGGCTATAATGAAGGTAAAATGAAGGTTTTTTTGGGCACTGATTACAAGGGATCGCTTCTTCTTCACTGGGCATTATCAGAGAAGGCTGGCGAGTGGATGGTTAAGTTTCAATCACACAGCCACCATATTTTAGGGAGAACCAGCATATGATGTGTAATAGGTGCTTGATAATGTTCTTTGCAATGCCTTGTTTTTTCACTTATTTGAGCATCAATTCATGCAGGTGCCCCCAAGCAGTTCTTTACCTCCAAATTCAGTTTTGCTAGACAAGGCATGCCAGACCCCATTTGTTCATGTATCTTCAGCAGATCCAGCTTACCAGGTATTCAAATTAACTTCAACCTTCCCTTTGCCAAAAAAAAAGGTGAAAACTTGCTAGTGCTTAATGAAATTTTGATTGAAATATATGTTTCTTTATCTCAAATAAACTATAATATTGATTCCTGTTGTACTCATATTAATCCTTGTAAAATGTTTCATTAAAAAATTTATTTGATTTCAGTTGCAACTTCTTGAGATAAATATTAATGCTGAACACTATGATGGGATGCCATTTGTCCTTTGTTCTGATGGCCACTGGATAAAGAACAACGGTTCGGACTTTTATGTCCAATTTGGTGGTCAAACTAGCAAAGGCTTGAAGGTTTGTTTCGTTACCTCTAATATATTTAATAAGTTTGATATGTAAAACTTGTCTCATGTGGCTATCTTTTCCACTTTTATTGTTTTTAAAGGATGCTGGTGATGGAAAAGGTACTGCAAAGGCCTTGCTAGACAGGATAGCTCAGATGGAGAGTGAAGCAGAAAGATCGTTTATGCATAGGTTTTTTATCTTCATATTTTCATGTTATGAGTTGAAAGTTGAAAGTTTGATGTGATGCAAGGATGAAAATTTCTGATTTTAACATGGTGGAATTTTACAGTGATGCATAGTATCTATTGTCTCTGTCCGGTTATTTGGTCTGTTGGGGTTGCCAACTTTTTACCTTTTCACCCTGATTTCTTGATAAAGTTCTAATGGTAGATTTTCAAAATTGATTGGATTCTTGATAAAGTTCTAATAGTAGATTTTCAAAATGCTACATACATAGGAAATACTAAGGGTTCAATTTCTAGCCTACAAAAATTTTTCAGGTCAAATGTTAGTTGAAGAATATTAGACCCGGTATGAAATTGTCTCTCGCTTTTTAATCTTCGTTCAAGTTTACTTAGCGTGTTCTCTCATCTTTGTTTTGAGCAGATTCAACATAGCATCAGACCTGTTACACCAAGCCAAAGATGCTGGTCAATTAGGTCTTGCTGGAATTCTTGTGTGGATGAGATTTATGGCTACAAGACAGCTTGTGTGGAACAAAAACTACAATGTGAAACCTCGGTATGTTTATTTCAGGGCTTTGGTACCCTTTTCTTCCCATCATTTCAAAAGAGAATTGCAGATAATTATTATTTCTAATTACTATTAAGTGAACCAAGAAAGTATATAGCTTTTTGCAGACACAGGGCGGTTGCTTCTCCACTTTATTTTCTTGTAATTGATTTCTTTTTAGATCTGCAAATTTAAATGGTTTTAACTAAAGGATTCCAATTGAAACATACGACTTTGGAACAATTGATGGAGTTGACTTTGTTTATTGTCAAAAACTAGAATATATATATATATATATTGGTGGATGTTGTTGTGGTGGCGGATTTGCACTCCTAAAACTAAAATATTTTTTAATTACATATCTAACATCCAATTCTTTTTATTTACTCACTTAACTCTCAAGCCTTGAAATAAAATTAAAAAGCCCACTCCCTCGTGCTCGCTAATTCCCAACTTAGTGTTTTATTTTTATCATTTGACGTATGTGAATGGGTTTTCGATAGTAAGCAATTGAGCTTGACGATGGTGTCCTTGTAGAGCTCCAAGTGGAGAAAGAGTTAAGATTTAGCTTTGAGGAATCCGATGATGTCATGGTGTTGTCAAAGGCAACACTGAAAAGATCATTAGTTAGTTTGAAGAAGATTTAATGTATAAATTTTCCATTGAGTCCAGTCCGAACATTTTATTAGATATCACAACATGCTATATGGTTTATTCTCTTATGATTTTTGTTAGTGAAGGAAAAGCTCTTATGGAGGAGGATAAATTGGTAGAAGGTGTCAGCATATTGGCATTAGAATAGGAGAAAAGTGACATGTAGTCTAGATTGGAGTTTTTTTCTTTGGTAGAGGATCAAAGTTACTGGATTGGTGGTGGAAGATTTTGAGCTTCGAGTTCATCAAAGATGATGCCATGGAGGTGGAAGCTTTAGGATCTTATTTTTGGTTGGAGTCAGAGTGATGAGAAGACTAGATTGGTTGTCTCATTTGTCTTCTGTATCGAAGACGTCACACTATACGCTGACACCATTGCTATGGGGTGTTAACCTCCACATACCCTCCAAAAATTGGTGTGAGCGAAGGCGATGAGAAGGATGTCCGACCGACATGATACTGCCTATGACTAGTTTGAAAACACCTTGACTGTGATTCACATCTTCAACATTGTCTGTTGGTGAAAAGGATTGCACCGACATGTTTCAGATGAAGAATTTATCGAGAGTCACCTTTCACGTGTAAAGAGATCGAATGAAGAGCACGACAGTGTCGGGGAGGGGGGCATGATGTCACGCAAAAATCGTCGAACATCTTCTAATATGTTAGATCTGTAAATAGATAAAATTTTAGTGTTATAAGTGTAAATTTTTCTTTCTTTGTTTTACATTCCTATGTAACTTGATAAATTATCTATTGAAATTTATTAATTTACATTGTCCCTGTTGTACATATTTTGTAGTGCACCTTTAGTCCTATTATTCTGTAAAATGCTGCTATTATTGCAGAGAGATAAGTAAAGCCCAAGATAGGCTTACAGACATCCTTCAAGATATGTACAAAAGTTTCCCTGCATATAGGGAGATCTTGAGGATCATCTTGTCTACTGTTGGTCGTGGAGGTGAAGGTGATGTAGGACAGCGCATTAGGGATGAGATCTTGGTCATTCAGGTATTTGTTTCTATAGATATATTCTTTTTGAAGGAAAAGTATTCTCTAATTGCTGCTCTTTGCCATGGCTTTTAACTTGGGGCATGTTTGGTCCACTTTTATCAATAAGATTAGGAAAATTTCATGATGTTATTTGTTTATTATAGAGGAATAATGATTGCAAAGGTGGAATGATGGAGGAATGGCATCAGAAGCTACACAATAACACTAGTCCTGATGATGTTGTAATTTGTCAGGTATTTGATGTGTGAACTTAATCTTTAGCTGTGTCCTCTTTGCATTTTTTAACATGAATATATGCTTCTTGCAGGCACTGATTGACTATGTTAACAGCAACTTTGATGTCAATGTTTACTGGAAGACTCTGAATGACAATGGCATTACGAAAGAGCGTTTATTAAGCTATGACCGAGCTATACACTCCGAACCAAAATTTAGGCCCGATCAAAAAGAAGGCCTTTTGCGTGATCTTGGAAATTACTTGAGGACTCTTAAGGTGAGCTCTAAGGATAGTTGTAGCTTTTTAAACATGTTGGTCATGCTTATTTTGCATCTTTTTTAGTTTTTGGCATATTGTGATATGACAAGCATCTGTTTACTTGTATTTCATATGTTATGTTGTTGTTTTTGGTACAACTTACACTATACTGTGCTTCCTTATAAGAAATAAAGGTTTTGGACAAAAATTTTCTTTGTAGGATGATGTTATTTTCTATGCTTTCGTTTGTTCCATGTACGTCATGAATGGGGGTGATGGCCCTTAGCTTTGGGTGATCAGTAGGGTTTATATTCCTCTGGTGGCTGTCATTCATCAGGTCCCTCCTCTCCAGTGTGGTTGTTCGCTGATTAGGACCGTGTTTTGAAGAGTATCTTTTTGTTTTTGTGGATGCCATTTGCCATCATCATCGATCTCCTAGTAAGCTCTGTAGCTTCCACTCTATCTAGCCTTGTTGGAGCTTTATCAGAGTTTTACCTTTTCAAGATTCCTGATGCTCTAAACGTCTACTCCACTTCTATCCTCCTTTTCTGTTGATAAGAAGTTCAACCCCTTGCTAGCCACGATCTTTCTTCTATTGCTATTGATTATTGCCTCGTTGACCTGAAGGATGCCTTAGTGTTTTGCGGTTTCCTTGCTTTATTTTACAGTGATGACGAGATGATTGAACTTATTAAGCCTCACATATTTACTGTGATTGGAAGATTTATTTTGCATAATCCTTTGTCTAATTATCTCATTAGATTTTTTTTTTATTTGGGCTTAAGAAGTAACTATAATATTGGGCTTTGAATTCAAACATATACTATTAGTCTAAAGTACTTCATCTAATGTTCTTCTTCCTTCTTGATTGTCCTCCATTATATAGTAACCTGACTGAAAATTTATGAACAATTAAATTTGTGGGGTATAAACGTTGTGAGAGAAAAAAAGCCTTTTCTCAAACACAGGAGAAGGTGAACCATTAACGACAATGATAGGCAAAATGTGAAAACCGGCCCGGATATAGAACCGGAAGAAGGAGACAGTGGTGGAGCCAGAACTTTTTTCGTGTAGGGGCACAAATTATAAATCTTAAAAATACTATGCCTGGCTAACAATTTTTTTTGTGTGTACTCTAATACCCATTACTTTTGATGTGAAACGTAAATGCCATTTACTTGCCTAGGTGGCAAGATTAATTAAATCCCAAATCAATTTGGGGAGAGAGAATGAAAATCTGAAATTAAATTTCAGATTAAGTGGAATTGGCAGGATGAATTTGAATTTATATTCAAATTTAATGGGGAGAATTAAATTGGATGAGAGGGAATTGTGGGAGGTAATTAGGGAGGCTTAATGAGAGGGCTATTAATGAGATAGGAGAGAGATTATGCCCAATGAGGGGGCCGGCCACTTAGAGAGAGGGAGGAGATTATTTGTCATAAGTAGAGTGGGGCCCACATTACTAATCAAAGATTTAATAAAATCTGAATTAAAATTCAGATTTTGAAAGAAAGGAAAGTTTTCAATAATGGGGCTATCAATTAGAATTAATTTGAATTTCAAATTCAAATTGACATCCAATTAATATGAAAGCCTTAAATCAAGGAACTATTTTATGAAAGTCTTCAATGCCTCTTGGAAAAAAATTTGAATTTCAAATTTGAAATTCCAAGAGGGAGGCCGGTGGCTTGGCCGTCCCAAGGAGGCCAGCGGAGCCGCCGGTGGCGGGATTGGCCTGGGGTGGCCGGCGGTGGTGGGGGCCTTAGGTAGAGAAGAAATAAATTGGGTTTAGGAGAAAGAAAATCCGGAGCTACACACCTCGAGCAACACCTCCAATAGAACTCACAAAGAGATCTACAAGCGCCACTTCCTCAAGAACTCACAAAGAGATCTTGGGAATCTCGGAGCTCACAAAGAGATCCTTCTCCCCTCAAATTTTTGTTTTTTATTTTTTATTTTAGAGGGGATAGTTTGGAATATTTTGAGTATTTTGGGTATTTTTCCTCCTCTTAAAAAATTTTTTTGCCCTCATTTTATCAATCATAAGCATCTTTGCCCACCCCCCACCCAAAAAAAAATTTTTGTCCACCCTGAAAAAAGAAGCTGGATCCGCCCCTGCTAAGAGATCAAACAAGTAGAATAAAATTTCATTATCAATTCATCATCCCATTACACAAGAAAGTACATCTATATATAGGCCTAAGAAATCGAACTGTGGTTGAATCGAATGATGCAATAAATATGAAAATTGTTAAAATAAAATTTAAATGATAGAATAATCATTTAATACTATAAAATTTTAATAAAAAATAAATTGAATTCACACATTAATAATATATTTTGTAATTTTAAATTTAAATATATTTAATTTTTAAATTTAATTCAAATTTAATAAAAATTTAGCTTATGTATAAATTTAAGGTTAGATCATGTTTAAATATAATTTACTCTTATAAATTATATATTAAATTATTGTTATAAATTTACATTTATAAATGATTAAGATTAGATCATTTATTATTAATAAATAAATAAATAAATAATTTTTATAGTACATAAATAATAAATGAAGTGCATAATTTATTTAAATTTTTTAATTAAAAATAAATGTTGTTTACATCATAAAAAGTTTTTTTTAATCTATTTTAAAATATATAGTGTATGTTGTAAACTTAAGAAGTTAAAACTTCAGCTTATTTAGTCCCGCATCACACGGGAAACTTTCTCTTGGTAATGGTTACACTTTATATTTCCTTTTGAGTTTTGATGGTATGGAGTGGAGCCATGTGAAATACTTAGTTGGAATTTATAAATTTAAAAATTAAGTATTTTAAATTTTAATTAATTTGTTAAATTATAAATATTATTTAATATTTTATTCTTGATGTATTAGATTAATTTGTTTAATTTTTTAAATATTTCAAAAAATTTGAACAAGCTAGTTCAAGGGAATCGGGACCGGTTCATCCCGGTTTGATGCAAAACCAGTCTAACCATTTTTCAGGATGAACCGGACTGGCCTTTAGACCAGTTTACGATTGAATCGATCAGACCGACTGGTCCAATTTTTAAAACCCTAATGATAGGTGGTATATTAAGAGAGGAAAATTTGAACAAGCTAGTTCAAGGGAATCGGGACCGGTTCATCCCGGTTTGATGCAAAACCAGTCTAACCATTTTTCAGGATGAACCGGACTGGCCTTTAGACCAGTTTACGATTGAATCGATCAGACCGACTGGTCCAATTTTTAAAACCCTAATGATAGGTGGTATATTAAGAGAGGATAATAAACATTAATTACCTATTATATGTGATGAGCACTAGAATATATAAAATAAATGACAGTATAACTAGAGCTGGAAATGATACAAGAGATAAAAAAAAATTGAAGTATGAGTGGCCAAAGCAGCAAATGTATAAAAAAATTATATTATTTTTTAAAAGTAGAGCATGATATTATAAAAAGTTTACTAAGTGGTTTTCACATATGATTGTTGCTTTGTCCACATGTCAATGGAAGGTTTTGCGACTTTAGTAGGCAACTTATTATGAAGATAGTTTTTAGAAGTTTGTTTTTTTTAATGTCAACATCAATCCTTAATATTCCACATGGAATTGAAGATTTTCATACCTTAATAATGCTTCACTTAAATGGTTGGGGTGTGATTTGATGGAATAACTTAGGCATCCAAGCAATTAAAAAACTGCATAAAAAAATTATACCATTCATGATTTGGGGTTGTTAGATATTTTATTCTCATTAAAAATTTGTAGGCATTACTTAAATGATTTGAAATTTAAGTTGTATACATGATACATCAATATTTGAAATATATTTTTGCTTAGAAGGAATTGAAATAAAGTCAAAGAAGATGAATTATGTTGATAATGATTATGATATGGACATTCAATATCACTTTGTAACACATATGGTAGCATATACAATAAGTAGAAAATCCACTCGACTGAGTGGTTGATTACTTTTATATTTTGTTTGATTTAAGATATGAAGAAATTAGAGCTGAAGGTAGTGAAATCAAGTAATATATATGAAGGACTACTATCTCATATGATTATGAAGCGTGTATTGTAAGAGGGAATTCAGGAAACTCAAAAAATTGATTGAGGAATATATGAAATTGATTTAGCATATTTTAAAGTAGATGATTGTAGTATAATGAAGTGTGGAGATCAACAATTTATGATTTTCCATGGGAAAATTCTGCATTAAGTTTATTATTCAGCCTATTCATCATGGAAATGATAAAATTTACCACGACTTGAAATTTATATTTTAGTGGTTCGAGTTAAATAAAGATGTAGCTAAATTTATATCCAAATGTGAATTATGTTAAATAGTGAAAGTAAATTATTAACTGCCTAGTCATTTATTGTTGCTATTGCCTATTCCAAAGTGGAAGTGGAAAGACACTGCTGTTGATTTCTTGATGGGATTTCTCAGGTCTAAGTAGGGAGATGATATTATATATGGGTGGGTCATTGTAGATTATTTAAAAAGTCTTCTTATTTTTTGCCCATGAGACATTGATTCAATTGACAAATTATCAACTATATGGAAGGAGATTGTGAGATTGCATGTAGTGCTCAAAGTGATTGTATCTAATCATGATGTCAAGTTTACTTCTAGGTTATGAAAGTGTAAACAAGAAATAGGTATAAAGTTGAATTTTAGTACAACGTTTTTTCCATAGAAAAATTGATGATCAGAGGGTTGTTGTGATGTTGGAGGATTTATTGAGGTTATGCATTCTTGATTGTTGTGGTTGTTGGAAAGTTTACATTCCTTTATTATAAATAGAGAACTTCCTTAAAAAAATGTGCTAACATGCTGGTTCAATTAGGAATAGGTATTGGCAAGAAATTAGGTTTGATGGTCTTCTCAAGTACTGTGCATTGCCAAATGCTTGTTCATTTGAAAGATTTGTTTTATTCTCTTTTTTGAGAAGAAATTGAAGGGACAATTTGCTGATGCAGATTTGCTGATGCAGTCGCAGGTGTATCCCTTGGGAACTCGGTTGATATGAGCTCTTTGGCTCTGAACCAAGATTTTAATTTGGTTATCTACCTTGTTGAATTCTTCTTTTCAACAAAATATTGCTGATATTGTTCTCACGTCTGGTATTACAACTGACCAGGATAATATTCTCATTAATTCTTAGCTGATTGTTGTTGAGATAGGGGTAAAGATGATGGTTTTTCTATAGCTCTGGTTTATGTGGTTGTAGTGAATGATTATGATGTTGCTTTTTTATGTGAGAGGTGATAATCGAGACCGTTCATTTTCTGGGGGGTTTGTGGGAGTTTTTATGGTTCCTGGCTTCTGCCTGGTGTGTCTGGAGTTTGGCCTGTCACTAAACATTTTTCATTTGGAAGTAGTTTTGTTTCCGTCTGTCATTACATGGCAACACCTTCCTTTTATGCTTCATAGAATTAATGTCAACGGCTACCATCCTGATAATATCTGTGCAGGCAGTACACTCAGGTGCTGATCTCGAATCTGCTATTGCAACTTGCTTGGGTTACAAATCTGAGGTATACTTATTTTAATGTTTTGATTTTTTTATATTTTTTTTCACTCTGTGCTTAATGTTGATTTAACTATTGTTCAGGGTCAGGGCTTTATGGTGGGGGTTCAAATAAATCCTGTAAAAGGATTGGCATCTGGGTTTCCTGTAACTCTCTTTGACATTTTCCATTAGTCTTCGATTCTCTTTGATGAACTAGCTAATATTTGTGCATTTGTCTTGTCAACTCATAAACAGGAGCTGCTGGAATTTATCCTTGATCATATTGAGGATAAAATGGTAGAACCGCTAATTGAGGTGATTATTTTACTGTCAGGCAATTTCAACGTACATAAATTCTTCTTTGTATGCTTAATGGACAATTATTTTAGAAAATGCAGCATGAAGAGGACACAATATCAAGAATTTTGTTTAGTTGGCTACTTTTTCCTTGATTTGAATACTTCAAAGCAATATTTTTTCAGGGTTTGCTGGAGGCACGAACAGAACTTCGTCCATTGCTGCTGAATTCCCATGAGCGTTTAAAGGATATCATTTTCTTGGATATTGCTCTTGATTCTACAGTTAGGACTGCAATAGAAAGGGGATACGAGGAGCTTAACAACGCAGAACCCAAGGTTTTAACCAGTTTTATTTTTAAAATTTAAACTTAGTCTTTATTTTATTTGCCTTCTTTTAGCAAGTGTTGAACATTATGGCCATTCTTCTATGACAGAAAATCATGTACTTCATCTCTCTGGTTCTTGAAAATCTTGCATTGTCTTCAGATAACAACGAGGATCTTATATACTGCATAAAGGTACTATGATTTCTTCTCGAACTTCATCTTCAAATTTTACTTGTACCGTCCCAATATGCTTTTAATCAGATAGCCTGAGCTGTTAGAGTTATTCATTTACTTTTTTCTATTGCATTATAGGAAAAGTATTCTAAAATGTTTCTTGTAAATTGGGACAGGTTTTTCCTATGAAAATTTTCTGTTAATGCAAATATGGTCATTGGGGATTGCTCAGTTTTGCCTTCTGTCTATCCGGTTCTTTTCATCTTCAAAACTAACCACTTGAACTGTGTTCAACATTTGTTATATCTTTTGCTGACTGCCTTTTAGTGAATAATTGAATGGTAATTTGAACTCTTTAGTAACTGAATGCTCATAAATTTAACTATTGAACTAGCTAGATATAGGGAAGTGACGCATTTGATTTTCCATTTTACTAGATGAAAACATTTGATTAGAGGAATTATAAATGCGTTTTATCCTTTTTTTGTGTGGAAATGATGATAATAATATTTATTCTTTTTTTAAAGTTTTTCAAGCTCTAATGGAAATGTTTCTCTTTATTACAACAAAATTGTTTCTGTTTGAATGAATAGTTGTTCAACACAATGTAATTGAAAGCATGTTTTAAGAGCCAAGCAAAGCAGTGTTTTAGCCTTGCGCATTGTTTTCAAGCGAAGTGTAAACTTTTGGCAAAGTGCGCTCTGATCCTGATGTTGCATGCTCAGGCCTGGCCCATAATGAAATCTAGTTCAAATTTTGTGGTTTAGCTCAAGATCATCCATGATAGCTTGGGCATTAATGTTCTGTTCTCCTTATTGGTTCTTATAGTTGCTTAGTCAATGTTCATTGGATCTTTGTTCTCTCTTGATAGAGCTTGTTGCTTATCGGTTGTTCTTCTCTACATACTCTCTTATTTACTTGTTTTCTTGTCCAATTTTTTGCAACTTGTTGTTTTTAATGGATTCTCACTAACAAGCTTCTTTTCAAGATTTTCTCATTGTGGCCTTTGCATGTTTTTCAATGCTTCATCTTCACTCTCTCGCCTAATATTATTTCTGCCTTTTGGTCTCTTATCGATCTCGTAGTCTCATGAGTATCCTGATTTAAGTATTAGTTCATCATCTTATTCTTATTTTCTTTAGCTTTCAAATCGATGGAAATCACTATTGAATGTATTATATTTGCTAAAAATTATTAGTTTATGTTATTAATTTTGCTTAATTAAATTGGTTATTGTATGCACATAATATATAGATATATTATATATAAGTCATGACTTATGAGTTTACTAATTGGTAAAATCATCACTTCATTTTGTACTTCATCCATTGAAGCAAGGATTATAAAAAGGAAAAAATTAATGCATTGCATTGTGCTTGATTTTTTCAAAACACTGGGCCAATAATATTGATTTGAAGGATAAAGGTAAAGACTGGCTATAAATGTGAATAAAGTGAAGTATAATTACTTTTTAAGTTCTGACTTGTTGGAGAATTGTTTACTTGTATCTATAGCTCCATTTGTCTACTATTAATCTAGTTGCTGATGATCAAAATTCTTTCTCCATTTTACTATAGATGCAAAATTAGATTTCTTTGGCTTTTGGCATAGGTATTTTTCAAGCAAAAAAGATCTTTAGGCTTAACATTTCTGCTATATATTACCATCACTTAATAGGATTAAATGGTGTTTTGCTTTTATTTCTGCAAAAGGGATGGAACCATGCGCTGGAGTTGTCCAAAAGAAATGATGATCAATGGGCATTATATGCCAAGGCATTTCTTGATAGGACCCGACTTGCTTTATCAAGCAAGGCAGAATATTTCCATCAAATTCTTCAGCCTTCAGCTGAATACCTGGGATCATTATTAGGAGTTGATCAGTGGGCTGTAAGTATGGACGCATACTAAATTTTCCAATTTTCCAATTTTCCAATTGTAATGCTAATTTGCAATGTTTGCATACTCTATAGGTTGACATATTTACTGAAGAAATAATTCGAGCTGGGTCAGCCGCATCTTTATCGGTGTTACTTAATCGGATCGATCCAATTCTTAGGAAGATGGCAAACCTTGGAAGGTCAAGTTACTTGTATCTTCACTAGATCTTTTGGATGATTTTAGCCGAATGGGAATGAACTTAGGTTTTGTTTGGGATGGCTTTCTTACTGCTTCTTAAAGTAGCTTTTTAGTACAAAATTAAAAAGTTTTGTACTAAAAAGCTGCTTTAAGAAGCAGAAAGAAAGCCGTCCCAAGCGAAGCCTTAATCTTTTCCTACTCAATTCAAAATTTATTCAGCTTCCTGATATGGTCTTGAGGTTTTAGTGCAGTTGGCAAGTCATTAGTCCTGTTGAAGCTTCTGGCTATATAGTCACTGTGAATGAGTTGCTTTCTGTCCAGAATAAATCTTATGAGCGGCCTACAATTTTGGTAGCCAAAAGTGTCAAGGGAGAAGAGGAAATTCCAGATGGCACGGTTGCTGTACTAACATCTGATATGCCAGATGTTCTTTCTCATGTCTCTGTTCGAGCAAGAAATAGCAAGGTTTGGGTGTCTTCAGCATGGGTGTGATATTTTTAAAATTTTATTTGGTTTATGAGAAATTTTTTCATTATTTATGTTATTCTTTTAGGTTTGCTTTGCCACCTGCTTTGATCCCAATATCCTGGCTGAATTTGAAAGAAATGAAGGAAAATTATTTCGCCTAAAACCTACATCTGCGGATATCATTTACAGGCAATAACATATTTTCTGGAAAAAAAAAAGAACTATTTTTTTTTCATTGTATTTTTCAGTTCTAGATAGAATTCCTTACAAAATGATTCTATCTTTATGGTTTAGTTTCAATCCTTGATCATTTCAACTGGAAGAATCATGCTTTATTTCAATTTCTTAAGCTACTTGCAAAGATAACATTGCCCATATTTTCTCTTTTATAGTGAGATAACTGAGGGTGAACAAACTGGCGCAAGTTCCAGAGATATAAGTGATGGAAGAACTCCAGCTCTGACCATACTCAGGAAAAAATTTGCTGGTAGATACGCTATAGTTGCTGAGGAGTTTACTAATGAACTGGTCTGTTCTTGTACTAATTTCTGTATTCTGAAAATAATTTTTCCTTTTGCATCCTTACCATTTCTGGATTTTCCTGAATTATTCATGATGGCTCACATGGATCTTATTTTATTTGCTTTTGCATGTCATTTGGATCTTTTTTGAAATGTTCTAGCTTTTGTCTGGTTCACCTAATCTCCTAACTGGCAAGTTGTCAATTGTACACTCAGGTTGGGGCTAAATCACGTAATATATCATATCTCAAAGGAAAAGTGCCTTCTTGGATAGGAATCCCAACATCAGTTGCTCTACCATTTGGAGTTTTTGAGAAGGTTTTGTCAGACAAAATAAATAAGGTGGGGTCTATTTTCTCTAAACTGTCTTGTTGCATTATCTCCTATTGAACTATGAAAATAGCATTAAAATCTGTTTCAACTTGGTTATTTTAGGGAATTTTCAGTTTCATTACTCAGAATATTTCTTGTATAAGTATGAAGTAGACTATAATTTCCTTGTTGTTCCTTGATACTCAGGATGTAGCTGATAATATGAATGCACTCAAGAGAAAGTTGGCAGATGGAGACTACAATGCCCTTGGTGAAATACGCAGAGCAGTTCTGCAGCTGGCACCTTCGTCTCAATTGGTATGGCAATTAGGGTTTTATTTCTTTTGCTGAAATCCTTCAAAGTATTTTGAGCATGAAATGATGGAATATATCATGATGCCCTCTTAGCTATAGGTGAATCTAGTTTCTTGAAGGTTATGATGTCTGGGCTTGGTTAAATTTATTACTGTTTGCACCCATCTGACTAATTCCTCTGAAATGCGCTCAAGAGAAAGTTTATTATGGCGATTTTTTTTTTACAGATTACAGAGCTGAAGGAGAAAATGAAGATTTCTGGAATGCCTTGGCCTGGGGATGAAAGTGAACATAGATGGGAACAAGCATGGATGGCTATCAAGAAGGTGCCATATTTTCAATTAGAATTGGTTTTCCTCCACCAAATTTCACTTGCTACATAAAATTTGTCCAAAGAACAAATTTTAAACATTGCAAAGGAAATTTTTAATTGGCGAAATGGTGATTTAGGCTTCGTTTGGGATGATTTTCTTACTGCTTCTTAAAGCAATTTTTTATACAAAAATTAAACATTTGTACTATAAAGTTGCTTTAAGAAGCTGGAAGAAAGTCGTCCCAAATGGAACCTTAGTCTTTTAGATACTATTAAGTTACAATTCGGCATCTTTATTTAAAAACATGAACAGTAACGTTAAAGGTGATATTGGTTTTCCAATAGTCAAAATTTGGTATTTTGATATTGAAAAATCATCATCTCAAGATCCACACATCAAATGCACATGAAAATTGTAATACAAAGAATTTAAAAATTTTCAAAAATTATTAGGCAATTTCCATAATTAGTATAAATACTACACTATTTATGATAAATATCAAATAAATTTGGAAAATTTCTACACTGATTTGAAAATTCATTCAATGCATTTATTAATTCATTTTGATTATTTTGAACATCACCAAATTTTCCCAAAGCAATCTGAACCATTTTTCTACATTTACTATGTCACATTGATGTAGGTTTGGGCCTCTAAGTGGAACGAGAGAGCTTATTTCAGCACTCGAAAAGTAAAGCTTGATCATGACCATCTTTGCATGGCTGTCCTTGTCCAAGAAATCATAAACGCTGACTATGCATTTGTTATCCACACTACTAACCCTTCATCTGGAGACTCATCTGAGATTTATGCTGAGGTTTGTCTATCTGTTTATAAATGAAATCAGTTCTTAAAATCACTTTTGTAATGAGGCTTTTGCAGGTGGTAAAAGGGTTAGGTGAAACTCTAGTGGGCGCCTATCCCGGCCGCGCTCTTAGCTTTGTTTGTAGCAAAAATGATCTCAATTCTCCTAAGGTATGCTTTGATTCTGATTTAATAGTTTTGTTTTCTTCTTTCTCCCAGTTGTGAAACTTCATATTTTTTCTACTTTACAGGTTCTTGGTTTTCCGAGTAAACCTATTGGCCTCTTCATTAAAAAGTCTATTATATTCAGATCCGATTCTAATGGTGAAGATTTAGAAGGCTATGCTGGTGCAGGCTTGTATGATAGGTAAGTTATACCATCCTAAAATTGTTTTGCGGAATAGCATATCTGGTTCACATGCATCCTATCCTATGACTTTCAATGTGGAACTATACATGATTAATGTTAGAGTAACTTGTCACAGTATGTTTTATTGGTTTTGATTGGTATCTTTCACTTATTTCTCATCTACCAATGTGTGATTCAACACCTAGAATGTTCTATTTTAACCAACTAGTCTCTTACCAGTGCAATTGTGTGAATCATTTTGGACAATTTTCACATAACTGGACGGGGTCTAACAGGTGATCAGGAATGCCTGTGGCCCAGATCCGTGACCTTATTGCACTTTGAAGGGGCGCTGGTCTATCATCCGCCCAAGTGGTAGAGTAGACGTCATAATTTATGATATAAAGGCCACGCAAATGCGAACCCCCCATCCAGGAATGGGAAGTAATGTCAAAATTTTCTTATTTACATATCTAGCACCCCACTAAAAATGAACTAGCAAGTCAGAGAGAACTGGATTACTGATTTACATGAGCTTAGCAATAAATTAAGGGAAAAAAGAACCTCATTTCTTACTGTCAGGTAGTGTGGATTATTGGAGGGCTACATAGTCAACCACCACAAGTTTAAAATGTTTATTACTAGTAGAAATACATTGATATATCTTACAATTATTTGATACAGGATAAACCAGATTTTTGGTGTCTGACTAACTAAAACTTGCAGCGTTCCAATGGATGAGGAAGAGGCTATAGTGCTGGACTACACATCTGATCCTCTCATAATGGATGGAAGCTTCCAGAAGTCGATATTGTCGAGCATCGCCCGAGCAGGCGGCGCAATTGAAGAGCTTTATGGATCTCCACAAGACATTGAGGGAGTTGTTAAAGATGGCAAGATTTTTGTGGTGCAAACGAGACCACAGATTTGATTCAAGTATTTGAAGGTGTTTGTTCTCTGCTGTAATCTCACTATGCAATGCAATAAGCAGTAATAGTTATATCAGCATTACATAAAGGAAAATTATAGATGAAAA
This sequence comes from Dendrobium catenatum, assembly GCF_001605985.2. NCBI lineage: Eukaryota > Viridiplantae > Streptophyta > Magnoliopsida > Asparagales > Orchidaceae > Dendrobium > Dendrobium catenatum. The sequence continues at coordinate 620,305 of NW_021319804.1, forward strand.
GGGAAGAAGGTTGCAGAATTTTTTTTGAATTCTGTAAATTGCAAGAACTTTAGACATTTTTAAAAGGTCTATTGGTTCTTTTGTATGTGTGGGATTTGTCATTTTGTAAGTGATTTGCTCTGAAATTTGTCCAGGTTCAAATAATGAAATAAATGGCCACTCTTGCTACCTCATCAGACTCACCTGTAGAAAATAATTTCTAAGTGTGGTTTATATTGTCTTTTTGTGAATTTCAATCATAATGTCTCTCATTTCTTACATGTTTATTTATTATCTTACACGTAGTGGGATAAAGGCTTGATGTTGTTGTAGATTATCCCTAATTTTTAAACTCAGAAGTCCTAAGTGGTATGATATGCGATGGTTGAGGTGGGAGGTCATTGTAGATCATGACCTCTCCTCTTTGGCTATCGCACTAGGGATGTGCGTCTTAGGCTTCGTTTGGGATGACTTTTTTAGTGCTTCTTAAAACAGCTTTTCAGTATAAAAATCAAATTTTTTTACTAAAAAGTTATTTTAAGAAGCAACAAGAAAGATATCTCAAACGAAGCCTTAATCGAAGCACACATTGCTTAATATATCTGAGATGAGGAGATTGTTATCGTGACTAAATCCGTTGAAATTAAATTGAAGAAACTAAGAGTAATATCGTCACTTTCATCGTAGTTGTTGATGCATCATTGAAACATACAAGTAGTTTAAAGAAAAAACGTTAAGATGTTGATTTGATTGGATTATCGATCATACAAAACCAATTGATATTTGGAAAAAGCTTGAATGTTCTATCATGCAATTTGACTTCCATTTCTTCTCTCGAGGAAGAAAATGGAATGAATTAGCTTCCTCTAGAAGTTCTTGTGATGAATATTCAAATTTCAAGCATTGCTATAGAACAATTCTATTGCCAAAGTCTTAGTAATGTGATTGGAAGAACAAAAAATAGGATGTTAGATCAATGATTAGAGATGAAATATACTTAAAAAAGCATTAGGATTTTATTTCACTTCATTTGCATTAATTCTTCTATAATCAAAACGGAGCCTTAGTTTTTATTTGGCATAATTTTCTTATTGTTTTTAAAATAATTTTTTAGTATAAAATTTTTAAATTAAAAAAAATTATATTAAAAAGTTATTTTAGAAATTAATTAGAAAGTTATTCCAAAGAAAGCTTCATGTTTTGTTTGGAACAACTATCTTATTGTTTCTTAAAATAACCTTTTAGATCAAAAGTTAAAATTTGTGAACTGAAAAATTATTTAAAAAGCAATAAGAAAGCAGTCCCTAACAAAGCCTCTCTCAAAATTGAAGCTATCTTTAGTTGATTAGCTACATCAATCTTTTGGTAAATACTTATGGGGATGCAACAAATAGAAGCTTTGGGTAAAATTAAAATTAATTATTAAGATTATATGAAATTAAAATTGGTTAAAATTGTGTTAATCATATTTATAATTTAAGAATGAAGAGTCGATAAATAAATAATTTGAATTATGTAATTGAATAATTTCAATTGAGTGAAGAAAGCTTCACTTTGTCCTAAGATCCTATGAATAAAACATGATAAATAGATCAATAGATTAATTTAGTGAATAAAACATAATTTGAATTATGTAATTGAATAATTTCAACTATATCTTCGGACTCTGCACAGAATAATTTATTCTTTATTGGAATGTTTGCTTGTCATCTTATGCTTCTATTTGAAATATTAGACATAAATTTTTAACATTCAAATCATAATAAAATATACAATAGTCATTAATTAGGTGAATCTAATTTCTACATTTTTTATTTCTTTTCCCCTCTATTCATTTGATCACTCTTACAACAGTAAGATGAGATAAAATTGAAGGGCTGAATGACCGAATTTGCTACAGATTTGACAGTCTACACACATGCAGATATGCCCGAGGAGCTCCACGATCTGGTCCAAAAAGCATAAGGCTAGACAGGCAGAAAAAAGACTAGACGTAGCTCTACTTCCAGAGGCGAATCAAGTGCAGCCACGTCAGCAGTACCGAGCCACGGTACACAATAAAGGAGTGAAATGGGACATTCTGATTGGTCTCCATCCGCACAGAATAATTAATCAAGCAGCATAATGGTAGGAGCCATGGCCTCTAGTGAGCAGCAAGAGCAGAGAAAGACTCAGATGAACCAGTGAGAAGTTTAGAATGAACAGAATCAGTCACAATGTTAAGATCCTTTTGCTGTATAATACAACATATAGATCATCTAAGTTGATCAGATGGGGTTTGGTACAATTAATCCGAATATAAACCATTGAGTTTATACAAAATGACATCAATGTGCGAACCAGCCACAATAACATCAACTTTTTGCTTAATTTCAAACAGTTATTGTATTAAAACTTGCATTTGAAGTTCATCTAATATTTGTTTGGGGAGAAATTATTCTGTGCAGAGACCGGACGTAGAACATCGTCCTGAGACTATCAGAATGTTATATCGAACCGTAGTACAGAGCAGTACCGAGCACAGGGGTGACGTAGAGGCATAGAGCATTCTGATTGATCTCTGAACTGTGTTTGGCATCCGCACAAAATAATTAATCATGTTTGGGATGACTGCAATAGTTTGTAAAGTTGATTATGAAGTTACAGAAAGCAATTTTTTTACTAAAAATTTTAAAAAGCATTGAGAAAGCAACAAAACAAAACAGTGGTAGTTAAATGAAATTGTAGGCGTTGTGTATGAAGAAAGCTGTCCCAATCAGATCCGTAGTTCATTTTTCAATTGAGATGGAATAATATGAGATGGATTTGAGGATTGGAGGCGACGTTCAACAGTGAGCTACATGCCACGACAAGAGTATATGGAGAACATAGGGAATTAGAGAATGAGCAATTCTAGCAGCATCAAGGTTTTGATCGATAAGCCTCTATGCGTGAAAATGAGAGTTAACAGCAACAGTACCATCTCCTAAGAGTTGAGGTTTTGAGGTAGAATCATCAAGATAGTCATCAAAATCAATTGCAAAAAAGAATTTTAAGATTTGAGACCTCCAAATAGGGCGATTATCCGTGTCCAGTTGATCACTTATTACAGATTTTACATTAATCACTAGTAATTTGAATTGAGGAGGTATAGAAGCACTGAAACAGAAGAAGAAGATGACGACATTGCAATTTATGGATATACAGAGTTTGTTATGCAAAACAGTTGAAAGCAAACGGCATGGATGAACAGCAGCAGATAAGTAAGGATGCGGTTCCGCAGGTGCCGGAGAACGAGGAGAGCAGCGCACCTGTAATAGATATATCTTATCTCTTGAAATAATCACATCGGTCGCGACCTTTGGCCACCGCCCATTCGCCGCGACTCGTCGGCGAACCTCCTCTTCTCTCTGATAAGTGATAACATTAAATATTAACCGTCGCCTGTTTCGGCTTCCTCCTCTCTCTCCTTCCTGCCCATTAGCCCTCTTTCTTCTCCGCCATGGACGCCGCCATTGCTGCGTTAACTTCCCTAGGGTTTTCTGCAGATGATATACGCGATACCATTTATGAAATCCTTCAGGTTCTGTATTTATTATATATATATTGTAAATATTTTTGGCCTTCGATATTATGGGAAGGATTACATGCAGGACCTTTTTAATATACTTATTTACAAAATTAACACTTTTTTTTTTTGCTTATATATTACACACATCTTAAAGTAAATCTAATATATTATCATGACCAAAATTCTCTCATGATATTCTATTTTTTTATTTGTTTTCGCTCATTCCTTCGCATGATTTTGCATTGTAGGCATATGATAATGATGCAATTATAGGGTGGCGTTTCATTCGGGAATGTAATTACAAGATGGTCGTCAACATGCTGCAGTACAAGAAAATGAAGGAGAAACAAGCGAAAAGCAAGCACGAAAAAAAATATGCTTCTTATAGCACCGAAGAATTCAATTATGCTCCGACTAAGTGCTATGGCATGAATAGTGATGAGGAGGACGACGAGGCTTGAGGAGGAACTCTTTAATTATCTACTATTTCAAATATGAACATATATGGAACAACATGGTTTCTATATTTTCTTATAAAAGACATAATTTTGGCAGTATAAGAAATTCTTGTCGGTATTTTGCATGTTGCATGTGAGGAGCAACGGTTATTTTCTTACATTACTATTTGATAGGCCTCTAAATAGAATAACTCGGTTTGCTTACTTACATTTATTATTTAGATATTATAAGTAAGGATGGTGAAGGAATCACACATAGATTATAGTATTATAGGGATTCTTATGTGGATTAGGCATGGGATGATTGCCTTGCATCCTTTGATATCCAAAAAGAAATCAAAATAAGGCAGAGTGATGGAAATTATGTTAGTTTGGGGAGATAATGCGTCGTATGTGCATAAAAGGAATATTTTATTGGACTGCTAATCTCATCACATGACTACCTATTCTTTAAGCTTACACAGCGTAAGGTTTCCTAGAAAGAAGCACGAGCGTCACACGATATTCATTTAGAATACACAAATTCAACTGGAGCCTGTCTGAGCCCTCCGGGGGTCACGGGCGGAAATTCCTCTGTTTTTCTTCACAAATTTGAAAGTAGTCTTGTACTGATCTTCTCTTTCCTGGACAGACTAAAGGTAGAATGGGCCTCTGTGCTTTACTATTACTCCCCTATCAGCTCGGATTTTAGGTTTTCAAGAGATCATATTTTTTAGGTATTAAATATTCATATATGTGAGTTTGTGATTAAATTCATGTATGACAGTCTCAACGTATTCTAATGACCTTTTGCACACGTGTAGATAATGTGTAATGTGTGCATAATTGAATTTTGTTGATTCATAGTAATATAAAATTGCAGCCTGCCTTAACCCTATTAGTTGATATTTTAGGTCAAAAGTAAGTGAAGATAATGCACAATATGTGCATAGTTGAATTGTACTGATTCATGAGAGCTAAAGAATGTAGCTTAAAGGTATATTTTTGAGGTTTTTTATGTTCATATATATGAGTTTGTGATTAAATTCATTCAAAGTCCTTAAAACCACAAAATTTATTCATAATCTATGAGTCTGATCATTTAGTCATTTTATCATATGACAATTTTAATACGGCTCCATTCTATTATGCATAATAGTTATTCATTGTGACATAAAATGCTTAAAATTGTGAGATATTGTCCATCTAAAGTAATTTATTTTATTTATAGTAATAGTTTTTAAAATACATTAAGAGTTTCCTTGGGACAACTTTCTTACTGTTTTACTTTTCAGACTTCAATCACAATTTTGTTTAGATATTGACTTCTCCCTATTTTTAAGAAATTTATATGCAAGAAGGCTACTTACTTTGCCCACAACCACCCTTACAAAAAATTGCAGACGTCTAAAGAAATCCTAAGACGAGCTGTAAAAGTTTTTGAGCTTGCGTTTAGATTAATGTTATATATGATATCCTTAATAATGTCAATCTCAGTGTAAATCTAAAGATTTGAAGCCCATTATGATGAGTTTTGGGTTATGATATTAATGATCTTAGTTTATTTTTATGAAGTTTTAAGGTCTATAAGAAAAACCATTACGAATTTTTTAAAATAAAAGCAAACAAATTTATACCAAATAGAAATCATAAAACAAATTCTCAAGGATTTATATTCTTCAGCAATTTTAAAAATATATAATGATTTTATATTACATAAAATGCAAATTAAAATTAAATAATTTTTATATTTAAATGTTATTTATTTTTAAGCAATTAATTGATTCATGATGCTACAAGATACCCATAATATATTGATATTTTAAAAAACAATCAAATATTAAAATTAAAAATATATATTCTAAAAAGAATATCAAATATTACCTTAATTATCTTTGTTTTTTAACCTTAATTAAAAATGGGGATTGATTTTACGTTTTAGTCCCTTTTAAATTATATATTTGACCTTTACAGTAAATTCATGCTTGGCCATGCACCAATTTAGTCCAATGTAGATCCACACTATACTGACTATTTTTTCCATTTTTAGATAAAAATTAATCAAAATTATATTAATATAAGTTCAACTTAAGCAAAAAAAAAAGTTTCAAATAATATAAATATTAATAACCTAAAATTTTGATTAATTTTTATCTAAAAATGAGTCATATATTCCATTAGAGGCAAACAAGAACATAAACTGATTATGTTGGAATCAATAATAAAATATAATAATGGCATAATAGTAAAATCATATTTTTTAAAAAATATTTTGGTTTATTTAAAATAATTTTAAAAAAAGTAAACAAATTCTAAATAAAATGATTTTTTTTTTGTTTCATTTGGGACAGCTTTCTAAAACAACTTTAATTATTAAAAAAAATTTAAATTATAAATTTTTGTCTAAAAAATTACTTTAAAAAAAAGTAATAAAATTGTCCTAAATTAAGCTTTAATTGTGAGAGACCTAATTTTCTTGATAGTTAGAACAATCATTTTACCCACATAACTACTTGCCATTGTTTTGACTAACTTTAAAAGCATGAAAGTGGTCCAATAATTAAAGTTCCACTTATAAACAACTTTATGAGGTAGTGCTAAAAGGAAAAAAAAAAAAAAAACTAGCTCTTGATATATCATTAAATGTTTTTTTATAAAAAATTATAAACTAATAGATTTATGCTAAAATAAGTGTAATATAAAATTTTTATATATTATACTTATTTAAACAAATTCAATTACTTAAATATTTTCTAGTAAAATTTTGATTTGAATTTTCTAGCCCAATTTTTTTATTGAAAAATCTAAACAATCAATAGGGAAGGCCCTAGGACTATGTTAAGATGCTAAGATTGATAAAAATGAATGAAAATTTACTATGCAATGCTCATTAATTTCTAGTAATTAATAAGGCCCAATTATCACAGCTTTTCTATATTATATATTTGGGTTGTTTTTTGTCTTCATTTCTATTTCGTGCTTCTTGTATATTTTTTGCGGTTGCAGGAGTGGGTGATGAGTTGGAACATTCTGGTGGAGTCCTGTTGCTGGGAGATTTTTGGTTGTTTTTTGCTTTCTCCCATTTTTTGAGTGCTTATTCTTAAGCACTGTAGAATGTTACTAGGTTGCTTTGTATTGGTTTTTAGGTGGGAAACTCGAACTATTAGGATTTCTTTTTTTTTTAATCTTTTTTATTGTAGCTTTTCGAGCGGTAGAGAGTTTAAGGACTATGTAATTTTTCCCTTATATTAACACGTAGGCCCCTTTGGTGGGTTTCCCCTATAAAAAAAAAGGCCCAATTATCACAATAAATTAAGACTCACATCAACTCAAAAATCCATGGTTATGAACTGCTTAGTGGCTTCAGCTATGTTTGTACATTTATAAATGCTTTTATTGTTAGTAGCTAGTAGGGTCGTGATGAAGACATGCACTAACATTCAAGAGGAGATCATTTGGACACTCGCCCGAATCGACCAGACAGTTTGTCCTAAGCAAGTTAAGTCAAGGATGGCCCTTCAAGCAAAACCACTTGCCACTCGTTGTTACCTTCGTCGGCATCTTTCGTTGTAGAACCATCACCTCTCGCCCAAGCTCGGTTACATGAAGGCTCTCACATGGAGCATCTTGTTCTTCCAACAAACACTCACCACCACATCTAATCTCGTCTCTCCAGTATGCTCTCTTGTTCTCTCATGGCGACCCGTTACTTAGCATAAGATCGCAACTCCCAACCGATTTGCCACTACATAGCTTGTTCAACTCAGCACCAGCCCACAAAACATGCCAAATATCATGGAGCTAGCTCCCTATGCCACTTGCATGTACCATCTTTGCATTGCTTTACTCACCTAATTAAAGGCGAATCGTTTGTCCCAGCTCTCCCACCAATTAGACGACGACACATGCATATGGTATGGTGCATTGTTGTACATGTAATATGTTTAGTATTGTATTTTTATCTTTTATTCATATAGTTCTTCTAGTAGCCCTCAAAGTCTTATAAATAAGAGATGATGGGTAGTACTGCTCAGGAAACATTAAATAAAAAAACTTTAGAAGAGGTCTATTGGGTTAGTTGCTGGTGAATTTTCTACTTTTTTGAGATCTCTAGTCTTTCTCTACTCTTCTTCCATACTCTCCATTTTTACTTGTTGGTTCCTTTGTTATCCAAGGCTTGCTAGTAATGTTAGGTGTCATGCACATGAAAACTTAGATTCAACAATTTTTAACAATAATAAATCTAATTTAATGCTTAAAATTAAATGCAAAATTCCATTACTTAACACCTACCTAATATATCCAATGCTTCTTACTCTTTGGATTGAGATTAAGGTTTCGTTTGGTACGACTTTCTTCCTGCTTCTTAAAGCAGAAATTTTTTGTATTAGAAAGCTTCTTTAAGAAGCAGTAAGAAAGCTAATCGTTCCAAACAAAGCCTAAGTTAACAAAATATCGTACAAATGAAAATATGATATTTTGATAGAATTAACCATCCATTTTAATGTTGTTGTTCAACTCGCAAAAATGCATAATAGGACACAAATATTCAAAAAATCATTAGTATAATGAAAGCATTTGGAATGATAAATCATTTTAATTTTTCTAATGGGACTATTATCTCAATAGAAATGAGTTAGTTTTAAGAACTTGCACTTATAGAGAGTTTCAAACTCAAATATGATCATATGAAGAAAATATTATTACAATTTTACTCTTATTTTTCATGAAATTATCTAATAAATTCATTGTCACATATTCAACCATAAAATCTTGATCAGATTTATCATTCATAACTTGCAACCATGTTCTAGTGCTTATATTGTCTTAGTATTCTACCTCTCATCTTCACTTTAGAGATCAAATATACTAATACTTAATCAAACATTTAAATTGAACTAGTAGGAAAAATCTCTCAACTTTATTCTAAAAAAGTATACTTATAATGAAAAGGGACAAAAGTTAACAATATTATAATTGATTTTTTTATATAGAATTAAAAACTCATTTATGAGCACAGATTTTATATAATCAAGTCAAAAGTTTCAATATCCTTACAGGAAACAACAGCTTGTTAATATACCAAGAGCTACAATCAAAAGAGAAAGTAAAATCCATAGAGCACAGGTTTTCAAAGTTACAAAAACAATTGAATAGCACGCCCGACAGTCAAGAAGCCAAAGGCCAAAAATTAACAACAAATAAATATGTCAGAGAAATGATATTCATTAATGACAATCAGCACACAAAAAGGAAACACCACCTATAAACTAAAGAATGGCCAAAACAATTGCTAACCACACCATCAAAATCTAGAAGATCACGATAGCTGACACGATCACCATCCAACAAATTTATCATCAGTAGAATCATCCAAACAGACCAGCTAAACATCCCAAGAACTTGCAAAAGGTAAATAAAAAACAACAATATTAAAATTGAAGAATGAAAAGTAGATAGAGATTTTATCCTTTTTATTAAATGGAATCAATAGGGCAATTGAATGTGCAAGCAATTCATGAATCATTGCTCTCCATATGCTTCTAACCTTAGCATTTATATACTAAAAATATACTACATCAAAAGAAAGAAGAAGATGAAGAAGAAGAAAGAAAGAACAATGATGCTTTCACATGCAACAATCAATTATGGCAGAGGAATTAATAAGTGGCATATGCTCCATTCTTTTCTAATGTAAGAGAGGGAAAGCAATGCCCACTTGAATGAATGGAATTTTTAGCCAATTATGGAAAATTGAAATTAATGCCTTTCATTCATTAAGATTGTTCATTATTTTTACAAATTTATTTTTATATCTTCAACCAATGTTCAAAGATATGATATTATTAGAAATGACAAAATGATCGAGCACATTTATCGTATTTGAATGAAGTTTTGGACTGCGTACATAGCTATACGTTTGTACAGCAGAGTGTGTCACAGTATGCTCGAGCGACTAGTAGTACATAGTTATATACTCACTTGATGAGTGAGTATGTAACTATGTTCTACGTTACAGATGTAGAGCTGTACGCAATCCATACATAATAATTTAATTTCTCCGTAATTTCAATTAAATTTTCTTTTAGAATGAGATAAAATTTAGAAAGAATTGTTTTTTAGGATAAATATATTTTTAAAAAAATCATTGTAAAATTTGATATTATAAATAGCTAGAAAACACAATATAAACTTAATTCAAAATTGAAATGAGCTCCTTAAAACTCTGATAAATGGATGGCTAAGAGACAGCGTTGGTGTTTGGGCTTCGGGAAGCATGCGTGTGGGGGATAGTGTGCTTGTGGGCATGGGGAGTTGTCGGTAGCAAAATTAGGCTTTTTAGAGAAATTTGATTAAGATAACTAAGGCTTCGTTTTGGAGGAACAATTATTATGTCCTCTGATGATGTAGAGCTACTTTCGGCCGTCAATAACATGTCGCCACATGCTCTTGCTCTTTATCGCAGGGCCCGACGATTTGACCCGGTCCGGAACCCGGGAATGCTATGTTCGCGTATTGCTAGGTAAAAACTCGGTACAACTCAATATTTGCTCGGTATTGCTAGGTATTGTTTGGCAATAACGAGAAATATCGTTCTGTGAAGACCAATACCGAGCAATACCAAGTTGTACCGAAACTCGGTACAACTCGGTATTGCTTGGTATTTGCTCGGTATTGCTCAGTATTTGCTCGGTATTGGTTATTGCCGAGCAAAATTGACAATTGCCTAGCAATACCGAGCAATAATGTAGTAAATATTTGAATTTTTTAACGAAAGGGTGACGGGCTGTTTGTCAGGTCGACAAGGATTTAAAATACGCGCGTACGCCAAACCCACTATTCACCGGGTCGGGTCCGCGGTTTTCTGCGTGCTACGTGGCGTTATAAGATTGTTGGCCGAATGTAGAGCTGCATATGTTCACCGGACCAAATAAAAGTTCGTTTTGTAGGGCTTTTTTATTGCTTCTTAAAGTGATTTTTTTAGTATAAAATTTTAAACTATTGTACTTGAAAGCTACTTTAAGAAGCACTAAAAAAGTTGCCTCAAACGAAGCCTTTTACTACTTCTTAAAGCAATTTTGTAGTACAAAATTTTTTAAACTAAAATTTTTGTATCAGAAAACTGTTTTAGAAATCAATAAAAAAAGCTGTCTTAAACAAAACCTAACTATAGTGAAAGAAGAAATTAACAAAGAGATTGATAGAGAATAGAGAGGTAGGGAGAAAGATTATTTTATTTTTAACCATGCGAATTATTTTAATATAGTGTAAGGATATATAGACTTATAGTAGTGACAAAAATATTATTATGATTTCATAGACACGTGGAAGATACCCATTGGAGGAGCATTTAAGTGAATTTTTTTAGCATTATTTGGTTTCTAGTTTGATTTGAATGATTTGAAGTTTCCTCAAATTTTTTTTCTTATGCTTAATTTTTTTTTTGTAATTATTTTATGTGTTCATCATATTTAATTTTGATTGGTATTTTGAACTCCAATTGTTCTTCTGTGAATGCTCAACTTCTGTAATTGCAACTGTGATAGGCCCTGTAATTTTTCTCTTCTTGAGTTTTTCAAGTAAGAAAATTTAATGATTTTTACAGCTATGACAGGCTCTGAATCATTGGACAAAACTAACATATTAAATACTCTGTCGCCATAAATCTTTTAGCACGCAATAAGGTAGACAGAGCATTTTTAAGAAGTTCGTTATACTATAAATATTTCTCCTATGAGAATATTACGATATCAATAAATGAATTTAAATTCTTTTATACTAACTTGAAATTGAAATTATATTTTATTTCTATTTAAAATAACATTTTCTTCAATATTATGAAAAATGAGCCAAATATTCAATAATTAAAAAATTCAACCCTCACTGACATTGCCATTAATGCCTAACCATATATAAATTAAGCTTTAAGTCTTCTTCTAATTAAGCACCACTTATTTTATAATAATCTCTCTCTTTTCTATGAGCTTTTAATTAATAGCTTTGTCCCCTTTGAGAATAAATAAATGGTACTCTTAGTTATAAATTTATGAACCAAACAAAGGTGATAGCCTTTTCCTCTCCATTAGCTATGCCCATACTTATCTACACTTTAATTAATTTTTATTCAATAATCAATGGGATGGTTATAATAATAAAATTAAAAAAAAAATAAATGTTAATTAATTTGGAATTATTGTAAAATTTTTCATTTTCATTGTTTCTTGATAGTTTATTTAGTTTTATAATTTAATTTTAATTGAAATTTTGAGTATTTTGATTATAAGTTATTGTAAAATAATATTTTTATGGTAGAAAAGAAAAAGAATATTTGATTAATATTTAATTGATAAAGTTTAATTCTTTATCTCATAAAAAATTAATATGATCTTAATGATAAAGTTTTTTGTAATAATTCTAAAATTTAATTGAAATTCTATTTTATGAGATTTAGATGACAACTTTTATGAATTTCTATAAAAAATTTATATGAAATTCACTAATCTAAAATTCTTAAAATTAATCAAAATTCAAATAATTAATGTGGTAAAAGGAAATGTTAAACACCAAGAACAATAAAGAAGAATAGAAAAGAAAAAAAAATCATAATTCCTTCGATATAAAAATAAAATAGTTTATATTTATAAATAAAAAAACTAACAAATTAAAAAATATATAGTAAAAATACTCCTTAAATGCTAACATCTTTCAAGAGCTTCCCATCCTGACAACATTCTCAATAAGAATATCAGCTGTCAAATAAATCAACGAGCATATTTTATTCATATGATAAAATTTGATCTCCATAACTTAACATGATGAGCTTTAAATATTTTGAACTAAAAGCACTTTGAAATCACCACCACCACCAACAACTACGTACAAGTGTTTATCTACTACGTGGGGTCGGCTACATAAATCATATTTCTCTAATAAAAAAGGTTGTTTCTAGGGGTGTTAAAATTGGGTTACAGCTGGTCGGGTTAGGGTCGAATCCGATTCTAACCCGCTATTATCTGACACGACCCAAACCCCACCGTTTTTGCAAACATGTAAGAAATTTCAACCCGGATTCGACCCGTCAGATTTTCGGGTTGAGCAGATCCGACACGAAACCACGGGAGAAAATGGTTACCTTCGCAACGACGAGCTGTCGTGACTTCCGATCCCTCCGGTCGTCTTTGTTACTTCCTATCTAACAAAGGAAAGGCAAGCTATCGTGGCTTCTAATCTGACAGAATGAACGTTGTTGAAGCAGTTTAGTAGGCTGCTATGCCACGATCGAGCGTGACTTCCAATCCGACAGAAGGAATGTCTTCGAAGGAAGTGAGGCTACGGAGCTGTCGTGAGTTGTGACTTCTGACTTTCAATCCGATAGAAGGAATGACGTCGAAGCAGGTTTTGCCGCTAAGGATCGAGCGTGACTTCTGATTCGATAGAAGCAACTTCGTCGAAGCAGGCTACGAATCGAGCACGGATCAGTTCTGGGTTGAAGTAGTGTTTACGGGTTGACTCGAACCTAACCCGATTTGCAATCCGGTCAAGATTTCGAGTCAAGATTTTAAACTCGAACCCAACCCATTTTCAAACGGGCTGATCCTAACCTGAAACCATTTTTAACATAGATCAGATCCAACAACAATTGGAGGACAAAACTAAGAAGAATATAATGAAGAAGAGTGGCAAATCAACCACATGCAGGAGGTGGAAAACATATTTTTTAAAAAAAGTTTAGGGTATGAACAGCTGATTACTTTATATTTCTAAGCATAAGTGGGATTGGGAATCTATCCTACTGAGAGTCCCAATCCAGCTCTGAAAAGTATTGTTTACAGGTTCCTATTTCTGCCACTTCCACTCCACTCAACAAAGACTCTCATTGTGGTCCTTTATTTTATGCCTATCTCTCTCTCCTTTCCTTTCTTTTAGTGATCTAAATGCGATGCAGCACTGAGAATTTAAGAGTACTCTTAAAAAAAGAAAGTGAAAGAGAGGGAAAGAGAGGGAAAGAGAGCAAAGTGGAAGAGAAGAGTGCCATTGAAGTGGCGAGCATCATTACTGGCTTCTGTCAGAAGCAATGTCTGGTGGCTAACAGTCATTCATGAAATTAAGAGAGGAGCTGTTGCTGACTTTCTTCTCTTTCTTAACCTTTTTTTAAAAAAAATTATATAATTATTGTATATTTGTATGTAGTATATATGAAAATATTACACTTTTGCTCATACATGTAAAATTGAGAAAAGCTAATGTACTTTCTCTCTCTAGATTTTTTGTAATTTGTAAGGGTGTCAATTATTGACACAACCCGACAACCCTACCCGAACCTGACTCGAAAAATTTGGGTTAAGGTTGACCCATTTAACAAATTGGTCGGGTTCGGGTTTTAGCTTTCGACTTGTTTAAAAAGCGGGTCTGGTCCGAGTCAACCCAATAACCTGAAATTGACCCGGGATTTAACCGGCTGCCAACTCGCCCTTGCATAATCGCAGCTGCGACTGGTACTCCGCAGTCTGCACCGGCCAACTGGAGTCTCTACACACGTCGAACCACACATGCATTGGACTAGATCGACGTCTCGTCGAACAGAGGAGCCGCATCAGTCTCGCCCGCCCTCATGTAGAACCCAGGAGCCGCACCACGCTTGAAGCATCGCGTTAGGCACGCAACAAGGCAGCTCTCGCCCTCACTCAAAATGCGCTCTAATGGCTAAATCCCGATCCCATATCTCGTTAGCGGGTCGGGTCGGGTCAACCCGGTAACCCAAACAGATCGGTCCGGGTTGACAAATCTTACCATTTTGCAAAACCGTGTCGGGTTAGTGTCAACCCATTTACGAACGGTCAAGTCGAGTTCGACTCGAACCCGACCTATTGACCCGCAATTGACACCCCTAGTAATTTGGTTATCTTCTATATTATTTTTATTTCCTTTTATGGTTCCATTAATAATAGTATGTTATCTTCAAATCAATGATTAGAGATCTAATTAGTAATTAATAACCATAAGCTTTTTATTGTTAAACAACCACTGATCTCTTGTGCTAGCTTAGTTTTCAGTTGGTAGAGCTGCCTGACCCAAGCTAGGGAGGGCTCCACTTGATCATTTTTTTATGATGGGTCTTAATTTGATCTCTACTAACTTTTATGGATAAAAGGAATAGTTAAGGTTTTGTTTGGAATAGCTTTTTTATTGCTTTCTAAAACTAAAATTTTTATACTAGAAAGCTGTCACCTTATTGTCATTGAGGTGCTACTATACTCAGTCTCATCATAATCATTCTATTGGTGTAAGCATTGGTAAGTCTTTTTGTCTCTCTAATTGCTTGGAGGTGGATAGCTCTATTAATTAAATTATTTAAATTTTATAACTAAGTTTCGATTCATAATTTTTATAATATTTAGGGGACTATTTGATTGCGTGATAATGGGGTGTAAAGTATTTTAAATGCAGAGATATTGAGAATATTGATATTTGAGTAGAAGTAAAATAAATGCAGTGTAAAATTTTAATGCATTTAAAATTCACCCACCAGTTCATTTTTGATGTATTTAGAATTCCTCAAATTTGGGTGAGTTCCAAATACACCGGAAATTCATTGCAATTGTCACCGCTGGTCAACCGCTGCCGCACTAGGCCACCACCTTCGACCGCCAATCGTCTGTTGCTAATGTCGACCACTATCCTTTTTACACGTTATATTGTATTCATTTCATTTCAAATCAAACAAAAAAAAGTTAATCTCATGTTTCTTTTATGCTCGCTAAAATATTCATTTTTACATTGCATTCCTTTTTCAAGTAGTCAAACTGCCCTAGGGCATTTCCACATATTATAACATTATGATAATGTTGTCACATTGGTATACTACTTGCCCATCATAAGTCGATGAAAATTGCCAAATTTACCTATAATAATGAGGGGAAGTGGACTCCACAAGACCTTTTTTGTGCCTATAGTCCTCACACCATAGGGTTGATTAACTTGGTTGAGCTAGCTAGGTGAGGCTAATCCTACCTTGAATGGGCCTATCTAAAGCTGTTTTGCAACCCAATTAAAAAACATTATTTTGTATGATTCATTTTCAAAAATATCAAAATATATTTTAGTACCTAAAACCATCTCTTTAACATGAAATAACAAAACCAAGCCACATTATCAAGGTTCATTTTATTGCTTGATACTCACAATGTCTATGATTTTGTTTAGTACGTTTTCTAAAGCAGTTTTATAGTACAAATATTTTTAGTTAAAAAAAATTATTAAAAAAAATATTTTAGAAAGCAGTAAGAAAGTTGTCCCAAATGAAGCAAATATCTGAAACAAGGGGTGTCAAATTTTTACCCTACCTGAACCCGACCTGGAAAATTTCGAGATTGGGTCAACTCGTTTGCCATATGGGTCGGGTTTGGGTTTGAGATTTCTGCCCGTTTACAAAATCAGGTCTGGTTCGAGTTAACTCGGAAACGCAAATTCAACCCGCTTTGGCCCGTCAATCACCCAAAATTTGTTTACCCGTTTCAATGTTGGGTTCAATCCGAACTCAACCCGTGACTCGATTTTAACAACCCTATCTAAAACCCATAAGATCATTCACGGCGAACTTAATACAAGAGAGAAATAATTCAAGTGCAGCTTCAAAAAGAAATGCCAGACCAAAAAGTGAATTTTTAAATGTTGCAATCAGGTTGGTAGATTTTTCTAGTTTTTCTTTTCCAAATCAAATGTTCAAGCAATAAATTCCTTTACTATTCTTGATGAAAAGCTAAAGGCAGCATGTGTGTATGAATTCAAAATTCCAAGGCATAAAGTTGAAAAACAAAGATCAAAGCTCCTATTCTAAGGATATAGTTAGGTGAATGTTTAGTAAATTCCAAGACCCCACAACATATTTTTGTAGCCACTCAGTTCATCTTAGACTTCGTTTGGTACGACTTTCTTACTACTTCTTAAAGCAGCTTTCGATGACAAAAATTAATACTTAATTTTTGTACTAGAAAGATGCTTTAAGAAGCAGTAAGAAAGCCGTCCCAAACGAAACCTTAGTCTGTTGGTTGAGAGCTTTGACAATCAGCTAAGAGGTATTGAGTTCGAGTCTTGTATATGTGATGTGTGTGTGAGTGTCTTAATTGACCTGAAAGTGCTCAAAAAGTATTTTTGTAACTTTTCATTTCTCTACATAGAAAAAAATACAAAATCTAACTTTATTATGTTGTTTGATTATGTGTGCTTTTATTAAAAAGAATAATCACTCAATTTTGCAAAGATTGCTATTATACTCACTAAAAAATTGACTTTAAAATTTAAAAAAAAAAAATCTTTAGCATAGAACTAAAATATAAAAGAGAATAATTAATATTTGTAATGAAATAATTTTTTAGGACTTTTGAGTAAATTTAATCATAAACTCACATATATTCTTGATTTCTATCATATCACATACATTATATATAACTATTGTAATTTTAAATTTTTTTTAAAATTCTTAGTTTAACATTTCTATCCAATGAATTTATTAACTAATTATTTTATTTATTATAAACTAATAATAATTAAACATAATTAATATTATAATGATAGAAAATTAATATTATATTTATCTTGATTATTCTAATCACTCTTACCCATGCTATAACTTTATAATATTGAAGAGAATAAATTTATTATATTTTATTATATTTAATAAAGAATTAACTATTTACTTAATATTCAATTTCTCTTTTTAATTATTTCAAGAGTCAAGACTGACAATAGAGAATTCATAGGGAGAAGTGAAAGGAAGACTCAAAAGAATCTCACAGCTTGGAAGCAATTCATAATCACAAACTATTAAGCCTTCAATCCCACTCAACTTTTAAAAAGAAAGAAGAAAAATTAATGGAGAACCAGAGCTTGAGCTGATGGTCCAGAATTCATGGCTGATTTCCCTCCATTGGTTGTTTTCTTTTTCTATGCGGCCACTGGACCGCATTCAGAGGCGAATCAGAAAGTGTCTGTGTACCGTTATATACCGGGTGACATTGAGCATCCTGATTCACCTCTGGACTGTCCGGTGACAGCACAACAACGATAACGTTAAGAGGGGTACAACATGAGAACTTCTAGGAGATCACTGATCTGATTAATACTCTTGCCCAAACAATCTTAACTACAGAGTTCTGATAAGATTCGGTGCACTAGTGCTGGTACAACTGCGACTAAAAAGAAATGCTTCGTATTTGAAGCAAAATTGTGCAAGGATATTAATTTATTTTAGGATAGGATATGGATATTCTTAAAATTATTAGATTTACCTTGAGATTAACATTGCATGTGAAAGTTTATATTATACGAATCTTAAAGCAAAATAGAGGGACATGATTAATTCATCTCGGTTGTTCAGTTTAATTTTTATAATTAGAAATAAAAATTACAGGATTAAAAGTGGATTAAAGAAATGGAGGAATTAATTAATCCCATCCAGCAAAGCTTTGCTCATTTAACTTCCACAATTCTGAATATTTAATTAATCACAAACTTAATGGTCTGCAAAGACAACTCTGGTTATTTATACTATTTCATGTGCTAATTTTTATGTATTAAACTTAAATCAATTCCTTATGGGACTTTTAGAATCTTATTTTAAAATATTCAAAATATCATTACTTTTTTTGTTAAAAATATTGTTTTTGTTTTACTCCAAACAATTATACATTAAAAAGACATGAAAATTACATTTTATCTAATAAAAATTAATAATTTTGAATATTATCATATAATACACAAAATTACTCTTATATTTTTATAAAAAATGTTTTTTAATAAAATATCATCTATTTTTTCTTATAATCTCTTGCTCTTCTTGCCTTGGTGAAATTATTCTGTGCTGATACAGACACCGTTCGGAGGTGAATCAGAACGTGCCACATCACTCATTTATTGTATACCACAGTTCTGTACCTTTATGTGCCAGATGACGAAATGAGTTCTGATTCACCTGGGACAATCCGGTCACATAATAATTTCTTCTTGCCTTAGAGAGCTATAATATAGGAAGAGAGAGAGAGAGAGAGAGAGAGAGAGAGAGAGAGAGAGAGAGAGACGATTAGCTTGGTCTTAAGATTTCTCCTTTACCAAGAGGGGGTCATATTGTAAATACAGAAGAAGACAACTACATCCTTCTTCCAAAGATAAAGACAGTTCTCCTAGAACGAATCCCTCTTCTCAAAATTCCTCTCAAATGGCTTCTAGCTACTTCTTCTCTACACCAATCATTGCCTTCTTTGTTCTCTTTCTCCTTCCTATTTCCTCCTCCGAAGCCCCTTCGCCGAAGAACCATTCTCGGTTTTCCAACAAAGAGCTTTTCACTCATCTTCAAAAGCTCAATAAGCCTTCCACCAAAACGATTCAGGCATTTTCTTCAGAACAAAAAACCTCTTTTTTTCTTTTTCTGTAGATTTCTGTAGATTTCAAGATTGGATTTTTATTTCCGTCCGTGTTTCTGCACAGAGTCCTGATGGCGATGTAATTGATTGCGTACCTTCGCATCTCCAGCTAGCGTTTGATCATCCGAGATTGAAAGGGGAGAAGCTGCCGGTGAGAAAGATTTGATTTTTAAGAGATTTGTGGTTTGGAAGAGGAGTTTAGGTTGAAGAAAGATTGTATTTTTATTTGTAGGATTTGCCGGAGAGGCCGAAGGGGAATGGGGTTTCCGGCGAAGTGGAAGTGGAAGTGGAAGTGCAGAGGTGGAGAAGTTCCGGCGAGGAGTGTCCGGAAGGGACTATTGCTGTGAGGAGAACTATGGAGAAGGATATCTTGAGGGCGAGTTCGATTCGGAGTTTTGGGAGGAAGCCGGCGGTGATTGTCCGGCGAGATTCCACCGGCAGCGGCCATGAGGTTAGTATAATTTACCATATTTTATTTTATTTTTTTATTTCAAGAATTAAATTTGCATCCAGATTTAATTTATATTTTGTTAGAATTATTTTAGGTTTTAAGTGATGATAATTAGTGCAGTGAAGGAAAATTTTTTATTAATATTTTAAATTATTGATCAAATTATTAATATTTATGCATTTTGGTTGAAATTATGAATAAAAATTATATCTAAATAATTTTGATGATTTAAATTTTGATAGATTTATTTTAAAATTAATGTAATATAAAAATTTTATGTGCAAAACTAATTTTAAAATGAAGTGACTGATTTTCATATATTTTTTTCTAAAAATTATATTTTCTAAAGAATTTTTTTCCATAATTAAGAATCAAGTTCTTAAAAAATTAATCTTATCAAAATGTAAACAAATTTTAAAATAATTTTAGTGGATTAAAATCTTGATATATTAATGTGAGAAATTCTAACTCTAATTTTTTTATTAAATTTTAATTTTTGTTTTGGTAAATAAATCTGAAAATTGTAGAAATAGTATTTTTAAATAAGATAAGATGAAATATCTTAAAAAATAATAATATATATTATGATTTGAAAATAAAAATCTTAATTTAAAATATTCTAAATTATTTTTTTTAATTTATAA
>NW_021319804.1:655764-661419 GCF_001605985.2 Dendrobium catenatum
GCTATTCATTTCGATCGTGCTTTGATTTCAGTTGTAGGCTTTGGTGACCTGCTGGGCTTTGTAAGCTCATTATATGTGGTTAATATTTCAGGTGCAGGGCCTCCAGTCTGAAGATCTTTCCGTTGAGTTCTGTAGCTCTTTGTTTTGTAGCCTTGGTAGGCTTTCTTTTGTAGCCGGTGCGGCTATTGTATATGACCTCTTGGACGCTTTTTGTCTGTGCTCTGTTGTACTATATGTGAATTATAGTATCCGCTGCTGTTTCTTTCTGTAATGTAATTATCTCTGGCTCTGGATGTATATATTGATATGAATAACGAATGAAGAAAAGAAAAAGAAAATGAATGATCGATCAGATGAATCCTTTCACTACACGGATCTTGGGTCGTTATACTATTTTCTTCACCAACGTCAACCCACCTACACTCACCTACGCACCTTTGGATGCATATGTTTCCCATGGCTCAAACCAACCACGTCCACCAAACTCCATCCTCGCTCCCAAGAATGTGTCTTCGTCGGCTACTCCACGGCACACAAAGGGTACCGATGTCTCAATCCCACTACAAATCAAATCCACATTTCAAGACATGTTGTGTTCTATGAAAATGTCTTTCCCTTACACAAGTCAAATTCTTCCCTCACTCCACCAACAGAACCTTCCTCCACATTCCCATTCCTTCTTCTTCCCACCTCAACCATTTCCAACACACCACAACCTCCTCCCTCTCACAACACTCCAGATTCTTCACAATCCATTCCTTCTCAATCCAACAATTCATCTATCTCCCCTAACACGGTCTCTGCTACCTCAACCGCAGCTTCCATCACCAAATTCCCACCTCTCCAACCATCCACTCATCCTATGCAGACTCGTCTCAAGTCCGGTATCCACCGACCCAAAACCATATTCAACCTATTAACATCACTAAAAACTGATGCCACCCCCAACACACATCATCAAGCACTTCAAATACCTCACTGGAGAGCTGCCATGTCTGAAGAATTTCTGGCTCTGCAATCCAAAGGCACGTGGTCATTGGTGTCACCTCCTCCTCATTGCAAAGTTCTAGGCTGTCGATGGACGTTCAAGACAAAATACAATGCACACAGTAAGGTAGAGCGATATAAGGTCCGCTTGGTTGCTCAAGTGTTCAAACAAGAACTTGGCGTAAACTACAACGAGACATTCAGTCCCGTGGCCAAAATGCCCACAATTTGTGTCATGCTTCTTATTGCTCATCACCGCGGTTGGCCAACCTTGCAATTTGACATATCAAACGCCTTTCTCCATGGTGACCTTCATGACGAAGTCTATATGCTTCAACCTCCAGGGTTCGTTGACCGTGAGCACTCTACTATGGTTTGTAAGCTTCATAAGGCCATCTATGGTCTCAAACAAGCCCCGAGAGAGTGGTACAACAAGTTCACTACGGTTTTGTGTTCATTCGGATTAAGCTTCAGCAAAGCTGATCCGTCACTTCTCACTTATCTCAAAGGTGAAGTTCAGATATATGTTCTCATTTATGTAGATTATCTCCTCATCACTGGCAGCCATTCGGACACTATACAACAGCTACAACAGCTTTTACATAAGCACTTCTCCCTCAAACAATTGGGAACTGTTTCCAACTTTCTCGGCATTCAAGTTACCAGAACTCCAACTGGAGTCTTTCTTCACCAAGCCGCTTATGCCACCGAACTGGTTCAAGCTGCCAATCTCGAACACAGCAAACCAGTCAACACACCAATGAGCCTAAAGCCATCAACCAGTGCAGATTCCAGCCTGCCTTACTCCGATCCTCAACATTTTCGACATCTTGCGGGCTCTCTTAACTATCTCACTATTACAAGACCGGGCATAACATATGCAGCCAATCAAGTCTGCCAACGTATGCACAGTACAACCACCGCCGACTACATGGCCTTGAAGCGCCTGCTGCGCTATATTCACGGAACAATTCATTACGGTCTACCACTCACCAATGCAGCTCTATTGCTCCGATCTTACTCAGACGCAGACTGGGCTGGTGACTCCACTGATTGGAAGTCCACTACAGGCTTCTGCACCTTTCTAGGCACAACCCCCATCTCATGGTGTGTCAAGAAACAGGCAACCGTATCAAAATCCTCAACATAAGTGGAATACAGGTCTCTCTCGTCGGCTACCTCCGATGTCATTTGGTTAAGACATCTTCTCTCAGATTTTCAGCTATCTCCTACCATGCCCACTCCTCTATATTGTGACAATACCTCTGCAATGGCAATTGCTCATAATCCAATCTTTCATGCCCGGACTAAACACATTGAAATTTATTATCAATTCATCCGAAACCACATCAACAACGGTGAAATCACCCTTCATCACATTCACTCCGAGGATCAGCCAGCCGATCTTCTCACCAAGCCGCTATCTCAATCAAGATTTCAAGATCTTCGAGCCAAATTAAGCATTCAACTCATCAATGCTCAATTTGAGGGGATGTTAGTACACCTAATATATACCGCGTGAAATATCTCCTTAAACTGCTCCGACTACCTCAGCACTGCTTCTCCACTCCCTTTGTCAAGCCGCCTGTGGCCTAACGGCCTTGCCAGTGGACATCATTACCTCTTGCTGTTATATACCTAAGGATGTAATATCTTCTTGATTAATGAATATGAGATAACATTCTCCCAACTTTTCTATGTTTCTCTTCTTTGCAGGTTCTTCTCGAGATCGTTCACCTTTCACATTATGTTCGGTTAAAAGACATTATCTCATTTAAATCTAATAAAAAAAAGGTTATTTTTAATATTTTCTAGCTAAATCTTTTTAGATATGTATCTACCTTTCTTAACATAAGCCAAATATAATCTATCTACTCTCATAACTTGTTCATCAGAAAGCATACCTTCTATGCAACCAAATCATCTTAGGCGACTCTCTATAATCTTATTTGTCATTGGAGCTACTCCAACCTTTTGACGTATAAGCTTGTTTTATATTCTGGCTTTAAGAGTAAAGTCACTCATTCACCTGAGCATCCTCATCTCTGCAACACTTAGTTTTATGTTTATCTTTTAACGGCCAACATTCAGTGTCATAAAGCATGGTAGGTCTCACCGCCATCTTATAGAATATTCTCATAAGTTTGAGGGGTACTTTTCTATCACACAAAAAACCTGATACATTTCTTCGCTTCAACCATCAAACTTAACATCTATTAGTAATATCCCCATCTATTTCACCATCACTTTGAATAAAAGATTCGAGATATATATCTCAAATTTAAATAATCAGAAGAATAAGAAATTGACTAACAATATAAAAAATTAAAGTATGGAACAATAGGTTAAGATATATAAAATATAATATCCATAATTCAACTAAGTAGATCAGCTTATTATTGCCATTCTCACTTCATTCTCATAGCTTGTTATTTGAGTTGTTAAATCCATATTGTTGCATAATTTAACCCCATTATAAATGCTTCAATCACCTATAACTAACTAGGGTTAATTGAATCAAGCCAACCTGGGTTTCTCTTGATCAAGGGCTCATGAGCCAAGCCTAAGCCAGAATTTGACTCGACTTGCTACTCGCAAGTCAGCTCGTTTAAAAAATATTAATATAAAAAGCACTTAAAATATATCATTCAAGCAGGGTTGCAAATAAACTGAGCGTTCGACAAGCTACTCATGACTTGGCTCAATGTAGCTAATTCATTATCATTTATTTAACTAATCAAACAATTTTGATTTTTTTTTTTAAATATTTAATTGTTAAATAAACAAACATGAGAATCAATTTATTATAATAAATGTCCGATTAAGAATCTTATATCTTTCATAATAAACGAGTCAAATCGAACTCGTATAGTTAAATTAGAGCAACAATAAAGATATATTATGGTCTTATTTTTTTAATTTTAATTTATATGAATATTTAAATTTTATTATTTTTATAAGTCTATATTATGTATGAGCTCACAAGCATCAATGAATTATGTTATGAGGTTCTTAATATTTTATAAAAGAATATGATTTTTTAAAATGTTTTATATATAGTATATTTCGACTTTATATGCCTTATAATACAAATAATTCATCAAATATTTTTACTCTTTTCTTAGGATACATTCATGAAAGTTCATTTCGGATACAATTATCTCTTATTGTACCCGCAACTGCTTGATGCTTCATTTGGTTCCCCCGACGTTTTTTTTCATTCTTCAACGGAGGTATTACAACGTAGAAGCAGATTTTTTTTCTTCTCAAATCGGCGAAAAATCAGAGATATACCAAAAGGTGCTTTGAAAAAGTGGTGTAAACAAACATTAAAATAGTAACTTTTTCACCGATTGAAATGAGAAATGAAAAATTTACGAACAACCAAACAAGGCCTGAGCTTCCCGCGCAATACCGTTGTGTTTAGGTAAGTTAATTTTAGTGGGATTTAATAAATCATATAAACCCAAATTTAGTAAAGCCTATAAATTCAAATTTAGTAAATCACGAGAGTGTTAAATCCTGAAAATTGTATGTTATGATATGTGTTAAATCCTGATTAATCATAAGAAATTGTATGATAGCGTAATTTAGGATTTAAGGGAGTTGGTTTATTTAGAAATTAAATTGAATTTTCTTTGAGTGTTAACATTGACTTATTTATTAAATTTAAATTTAATTACCTTTAATAAATTATAATGATAAATAATATAATTTGAAACTAGCTTAATTATTATTAATTATCAAATATATTATTTAGGTGTTAATTATCAAATTTCTTATTATATTACTAATTATTTAATTGTATTCTTAAATCTCAATTAATTAGTCAGTTATTTTTTAAAATTATAAATTATTTACTAGTACTCATATTAATGATGTCATTAATTATTTAAGTATTAATCTAATTTAATGACAATTATAATATTATTAACTATAATTAAGCTAACTTATAGTACTTAATTACACTACTAATTATATAATTAATCTAATTAATTATTAATACTTAAATTCTATTAATAAATAAGATGTCTAGGGTTTTCTTTTGCTTCTTCTCTTTTCCTAATCGCCATTTCTTCATGGTTGCTTCGGCTGCTTGTGCTGTACATGATTCACACAACCATAGCTTTCTCCCTGCTTCACCTCTTCGAAGGTGTTAGATCATAAGTCTCGACGGGAGCTCACTTACTGTGTAAGCCACCAATATCTTCACCTCCTCATTCCATCAAGATGGGAGCTAGCTCGCTTCGCAATCTCGAAAATTCAATAGTCCCTAAATCCATAAATAAGATGAAAGAGGTAATTTAGGGGCTATTTGACAACAAGTGGGATTTAGTAAAATCAGTAAATCCGAATTTAGTAAATCCTAATGGTGTTAAATCCTGAAAACTGTTAGGAATGATAAATGTTCAATTTTGTTAAATAATGAGAAACTGTTTGATGACATATCTGACGATTTATGACAAATATAGATTTAAATGTGAAGTAGTTAATTAAAAATTAAAAATTAATGTGTAATGAATTTAATAACATATTAAGTATAAATTACTTATTATTTTTATTTTTAATTATAGTTAACAAATCATAATAATAAATAATTAAATTAGAAATTAGCTTAATTATTAAATTATTTAATTACTAATTATAATATTATTTATTAAATTACTT
>NW_021319804.1:661519-704162 GCF_001605985.2 Dendrobium catenatum
ACAGCAGCGTCAGACGAAAAGCGCTCCGCGGCCTCCGAAACCCAAGATTTCCTTTACTTTTCTTTCTCTTTCTCTCTCTTCAAAATCAGATATTTTATAAAAATGATTTTCTCTCTCCTCAAAACGAGCTGATTTCCTTATATGCTTAGTCTAATCGGCCCGGCCGATCGCCACATCGTCCTGGCCGATCAGAACAAAAACCAATCGGCCCTGGACGATTTCTCAGGACGATGCTCTCGGGATTCTTGTCATATCTGATCGTCCCAAGACGATCCAAAATCGTCCTGTACGATCCAGTCCAAAAATCATTCCAAAAATCAGCTGTTTTCAATGCACTGATCGGCCTGACCGATCTCAAAATCGTCCTGGCTGATCCTGGGAGGAAAATCCAATTCAGAGAGGAACAGTAAAGGAACGAGATCTCACACCAGACGGTCTCCGATTTTGACGAGCTTATACTTGAATCGAATGGCTCGACGAGAAGAATCCAACGAGCCCAATATCGTCGAATTCCGACATCATTAAGGCCTTCAAATTCCCAATGAACGGTGCATGATCAAAGGATTCAATATCACCGTCCATTCAAAACACTCCCAATTCGCCCCTGATCTCACGCCTATTTACGAGTTATGCCACTCCAGAAAAGCTATAAATAGAGCCCTCATTTTACACCAAAGGGACTCAAGTGAAGAGAGAGAAGAAGAAGAGGAGAAAGGGGAAAAGGAGAATCCTCACCTCCTTGACCACCGCCGGAGCTCTTCCTGCCGCCTGAAGACGCCGGAACTCTGCCGGATATTTGAAAAAATGCCAGAATTCTTCCCAACTTCCATGGGATGTAGGAATTATTTTCAATTAATGACAGAGTTCCCTCATGACGCTGAAACTCCGCCCAAGTGAGGCAGGAGTTCTCCTCTACCACCAACAGAAGTCGAATTTCTACCCGCCGTCGCACATTCACTCTTCGCCAAGTTACCACCCGGCGTCAGACTTCTACCAGTTATCGGACTACGCTGGATGTCTACGCGAAGATGGAGTTCTTCCATTATTGGACTTCTACCTGACGTCGTCCTTCTAATATTCATCGTCAGACAAAAGTTCTACTGACCTCCGTCGCCAACCAACTACGGTCCTCCTGACTTATGTCTCCCACCGAATACAATCCTTCCGACCTTCGTCGCCATCCGACTATGGTCCTTCTGACTTACGTCGCCCGCCGACTACAGTCCTTTCGACCTCCGTCGCCAGCCGACTACTATCCTACTGACTTACGTCGCTCACCGACTAAAAGCCTTCCGACCTCCATCGCCCGCCGACTAAGGTCCTCCCGACCAAACAAACATATCAATAGTGATTCTTTGTATTTACATCATGTAGTGTACTCCATAAGATGTACATCAAGCTAAGACCTTCTACCAAGGAAGGGCCTCATTTGTAATCTACTGCAATACTAGTGGATTCATTCAAACTGGGCTAGGCCCCGTGGTTTTTCCCCTTTTCAGGGGTTTTCCTCGTAAAAATCTTGGTGTCTCATAAATGTTAGACCCTCTCTATTTATCTGATTGCGTGCCGGATTTTCGTATAACGCTAAGACGATAAACTTTATATTTCTCTACCGCTGCGAATACTCCTGGACACAACAATTAGCATTCAAGCAATGTTGCAAATAAACTGACCGTTCGACAAGTTTCTCATGACTTGGCTCAATGAAGCTCATTCATTAGCATCAATTTATTACTATAAATATATGATTAAGAATCTTATATCTTTCATAATAAACGAGTCAAATCGAACTCGTATAATTAAACTAGAGCAACAATAAAGATATCATGTGGTCTTATTTTATTAATTTTAATTTATATGAAGGCTATATTTAAATTTTCTTATTTTTATAAGTCTATATTCTGTATGAGCTCACAAGCATCAATGAATTATGTTATGAGGTTCTTAATATTTTATAAGATAATATGATTTTTTAAATGTTTTATGTATAGTATATTTTGACTTTATATGCCTTATAATACAAATAATTCATCAAATATTTTTACTCTTTTCTTAGGATATATTCATGAAAGTTCATGTTGGATACAATTATCTCTTATTGTACCCGCAACTGCTTGATGCTTCATTTGGTTCCCCGACGTTTTTTTTTCATGCTTCAACGGAGGTATTACAACGTAGAAGCAGATTTTTTTTCTTCTCAAATCGGCAAAAATTCGGAGGTTATCAAAAGGTGCTTTGAAAAAGCGTAAACAAACATTAAAATAGTAACTTTTTCACTGATTGAAATGAGAAACAAAAAAATTACGAACAACCAAACAAGGCCCGAGCTTCCCGCACAATGCTGCTGTGTTTACGTAAGTTAATTTTAGTGGGATTTAATAAATCCAAATTTAGTAAATCCTATAAGTTCAAATTTAGTAAATCATGAGAGTGTTAAATCCTGAAAATTGTATGTTATGATACGTGTTAAATTCCGATTAATCATAAGAAATTGTATGACAACGTTATTTAGTATTTAAGGTGGTTGGTTTATTTAGAAATTAAATTTAATGTGATTTGAATTTTATTTGCGTGTTAACTATGAGTTATTTATTAACTTTAATTGTAATTACCTTTAACAAATTATAATGATAAATAATATAATTTAAAACTAGATTAATTATTATTAATTATCAAATTTATTATTTAGGTGTTAGTTATCAAATTTCTTATTATATTACTAATTATTTAATTGTATTCTTAAATCTTAATTAATTTGTTATTTATTTTTTAAAATTATAAATTATTTAATATTCACTAGTACTCATATTAACGATGTCATTAATTATTTAAGTATTAAACTAATTTAATGACAATTATATTATTTATAACTATAATAATTATGCTACTAATTATTTAATTAAGCGAAATCATATAATTAATCTAATTAATTATTAATACTTAAATTCTATTAATAAATAAGATTTCTTGAGTTTTCTTTTTGCTTCGTCTCTTTTCCTAATCGCCATTTCTTCATGGTTGCTTCGGCTACTTGTGCTGTGCATGATTCGCACGACAATAGCTTTCTCCCTGCTTCACCTCTTTGAAGGCATCAAATCATAAGTCTCGACGGGAGCTCATTTACTGCATAGGCCACCAATATCTTCACTCCTCATTCCTTCAAGATGGGAGCTAGCTTGTTTCGCAATCTTGAAAATTCAATAGTCCCTAAATCCATAAATGAGATGAAAGAGGAAATCTAGGGGTTATTTGACAACAAGTGGAATTTAGTAAAATTAGTAAATTTGGATTTAGTAAATCCTAATGGTGTTAAATCCTGAAAACTATTAGGTATGATAAATGTTAAATTTTGTTAAATAATGAGAAACTGTTTGATGACATATCTGACGATTTATGACAAATATAGATTTAAATGTGAAGTAGTTAATTAAAAATTAAAAATTAATGTGTAATGAATTTAATAACATATTAAGTATAAATTACTTATTATTTTTATTTTTAATTATAGTTAACAAATCATAATAATAAATAATTAAATTAGAAATTAGCTTAATTATTAAATTATTTAATTACTAATTATAATATTATTTATTAAATTACTTTATTTACACTATTAATTATATATTTAATAATATATATTTTAAGATATATAAACTAAGCTAATTATATTAATATTTAATTATTAATTATAGCATTAAGTTAAAATATGTAATTAATTTATACACTAATTATGCAATTAATTAATTAATTAAGTTACTTAATTATTAATATTTTAAATTATATTAATCAATAAGAACCTAGAAGCGTCTAGGGTTTTCCATTTTTCATCGTTGCGGTTCGGCTTCGTTCGTTCGCAGGAGGTGTAGAGATTGCACGCGTCGCTTCTTCGGCTCTTTCGTGGCTGTTCGACTACGCTCTTTCGACGGCTTTCCCTTCCTGTCGGATCGGAAGTTACGACATTTTGATCGGAAGCAAGGGAACTCGCTGGCTGTGAAGGTAACTTTCTCCCTTTCGCGCGCTTCTTCGACCAATTCCCGTTAAATCTGCCGAACCGGGGGATTTAGTAAATCCGGGATTTAAGCCGTAAATCCGGGATTTACGGAATCCCGGGATTTAACGCGCGAACAAAAACCGTTTGGCTGGATTTAGCGTAAATCCGACTTAAATTCTACGATAAATCAGATACCAAACAGTCCCTTAGAGATCTCTAGGGTTTGATTTTCATTCTTCTTTTCGTCGGTGCTGTTCGGCTTCCTTGCTTCGCAGGAGGTGTAAGATTGCACGAGTGGCTTATCCGGGATTTACGGCAGAAAGAGGGAAACGGAGGATTTATTCCGCTGTGAGATTTATTAATTCGAGCGTAAATCCCGTTTGCTTTTTATTATTATCATCTGATTTGTGTGATTGTGCAATTGATGCAGTCTGCTCTATATGGTGTGACGAGACATGTTATTGGTGCCTTTATTGGTGCAAACTTTGAGTGCTTCTTCTATGCAGTAAATAATGCTATGGAATGCTATTTTGCTTAATTAAGTTTATCATTAATCTCACCACCGTGGGCATCTTTTATCAATGATTGGGCCATCAAAACTTCAATGATTCAAATCCTTTTGATTTATTCATGATTTGATGTTTAAATCATGATCATGAATGAGCATCCCCTTTGTTTGATCCATTTATTAAATATCAATCAAACTATCTTTTTTTTTTGTTTGGACTTGATTTTAAACAATACAAGCCAATTTTTATTCTCAAAGTTTTTCATAGTGAAGAATAATCATTTAGCTGAACCTTTTAATTAATTTGCATTAACTTAAATGGCATGTCTCTCTCTCTCTTTCTCCACTTTTTGCAATGTTGAATCAAATGAGTACCTTTATTTGCGCAATAACTTCTTTTTATCATATGGTGTATATTGCGTTGTTAATATTCTAGATATTTTTTTTATATCCGTGGTATTGAATTGGCATGTAAATTATTTTTGTTTATGTCAGGTTATTGGCATAGACCAGAATCGACATTTTACCAGAATCACCAAAAATGTCTCGCAAGGGATTAATGGAGCAAGACTTGTCTAAGCTTGATGTGACAAAATTGAATCCATTATCACCAGAAGTCATTTCAAGACAAGCTACTATAAATATAGGTGCTCTCTCTCCCCTTACATACATACATACATACATACATACATACATACATACATACATATACACACACACATATATTCTTAATGTGATATGTCAAGACATTTTATGTGCTGTTTGCTAATCTCAAGTAAATGATATAAAAAGAATAATTCTGAAGGTTTGTGGAGAAAAGAGGATGCTTTCTTCATCTTTCTTGTTTTGGTTGATTAGTCTGTCTTATTTTTAAATTGAATGGTTTTTCTTTGCTTGAATTTTTTTTTCTATAATCTTTTGGAGAGCTATGTACAATTAGTTTTTGCCATTGAGTTGGTAAACATACTGGGATTTTTTTTTGTCGTTAGACCTCTTTTTGGGAATTGGGTAGATAGAAGTATTTGTCTTTAACAGATGCGAAACTGAAAGTGGAGGAAGTATCCATATAATTTCTACTTGTGTTTTATAGCAAAACAAATCAATTATAAGCCTCTAGTGTGTCAATCCCATACAAGGGTCATAAATGTAAAAGTTTGTTGGCACATGGGGCAAATGCTGTCTTTTATTCGACAATAGATCCATGATATGGGCTGCGTGATATGGGTTCCGTTAAAACTATCATACCACAACATTATTTTTCTTCTATGAAGTCAAGAAAAATGTTGCTATTATTATTATTTTAAAGGAAAAGTATTAAAACCTGTAATTCTTGCTGGATGATGTTACTCTTGGCTTTATTCTATGATAAATATTGCAACTAAACATATGAATTTGGCATTGATCAGATGAAAATGATCTAGATATTGAAGGATATTTCTTTTCTTTTATAATGGAAACTATACTAGTAACAAAAATATATTATCCATAAAGAGTAGGTTGGTGATGGTGAAATTCCTAGAATACAAAATGTTCGAGCCATTGTTTTCAGTTTTTACATATGTAGCCTGATTCTCAAGTTTTTGAGTTCAAAATTTGGTTTTTTAATCATTCTAGTCCATTACTTCTTTCTACTTAGGTGCTCTTATATCCGTTCAATTTTCTGATGATAATTTTGTGCTTTCCAGAATCCTTGCTTTTGTTTTTTGAAATGTGGAAAATGTAATTTGTATAACACAAAATAGTTTGTGTTTGAATATTCAGGTACTATTGGTCATGTGGCCCATGGGAAGTCAACTGTTGTTAAAGCTATATCTGGTGTTCAGGTAATTATTTTTTGATTTCCTTCATAGCCTCTACCTTATGACGTAGTTCACAAAAATTTGTTGGTGTTCATTTACCTTTTTTATAGATCTTTTTTTTTGTTGAATTTGCGTGAGGTCGACATATATCTTTAAATGTGTGAAATTATTTCCAAGTACCTTCAATGT
The DNA here is from genome assembly GCF_001605985.2 of Dendrobium catenatum. NCBI lineage: Eukaryota > Viridiplantae > Streptophyta > Magnoliopsida > Asparagales > Orchidaceae > Dendrobium > Dendrobium catenatum. The sequence goes on from NW_021319804.1 coordinate 668,007, forward strand.
GTTAGGGTTTGAAACATGTAGATCATTGGGGATGTTGATCTGGACTGTGTGATCTGATATTTTTCTTACATAAAGCTTCTTTCTATAATTCAGATGGATGGTCGTTGAAAAAACAGTGATTCTGGTTATATGTTAACCATGGTCCATTACAGCTACTCTTTTTTATGCTAGAAATCTTTTTCTTGCTGCTAGATGTGGCTTATATACTTTTATTTATAAATTTAATGGGTTTTATGCATTCATGTAGACTGTTCGATTTAAAAATGAACTGGAGCGGAACATCACCATCAAACTAGGATATGCAAATGCAAAGATCTACAAATGTGAAGATGAAAAATGCCCAAGACCAATGTGCTACAAGTATGTTGACCTCCAAACCAAAATTGAAAAAAGGGTGCATAGTTGCACTTTTTTTTGAAGCATGCTTAATGGCATTCAATGCAGAGCATATGGAAGCGGGAAAGAAGACAGCCCTCTTTGTGATGTTCCTGGTTTTGAGAACGCTAGGATGAAGCTTTTACGACATGTATCTTTTGTCGATTGCCCTGTAAGTTGATGGATTATATGCTCTAATTATTTTTTGTTAGTAATATCATTAAGATCTATTGTTTCCTCTCTTTTATTCTTTCAAAATTCAAAAAGTGTCCTAATTTTACTTTTGATTTTGTCTAAGTTCTCAATGCTTGTCTCGTGGTGACACATCAACACCCAAGCAACAACCACACCTAGAAAAGCTTGCACTTGCTTTCTTTATCAAATGCTACATTTTGTTTCCCTCTCATTAGTTTTTCTTCATTAAATGCTACATGTGGTTTTTTTCTCATTAGGTTTTCTTCATTAAATGCTACATGTAGTTTTTCTCTCATTAGAAGTTTAAAACCACATAGTTTTTACCTTTAGCTGATGAGGATTCATGCTTCTTGCATTTTCCAGATTTTCTCTTGAATTACCCCTGTAGAAAAGCCTTGTAACTTTGTTTGGAAGGTGGCCACTATCTTTTGAAAGGGTTATTTGCTACTTTAGATGGCTATCTTGAAGAAATGATTAAGTTGCTTTTAATATAATCTTGAGGTCCTAGATTTTAATCATGGAAATTGTGGCTTTCTAGACTCTGCATTAGTGGGAGCTCCATGCTCGATATTTTTTTTCTTTATTATTATCTGAACATTATACTGACTGATTCCCTGAATATTGATGTTTCTCTATTCTTACAAGGGCCATGATATTCTTATGGCTACAATGCTTAATGGAGCTGCAATCATGGACGGGGCATTGCTTTTAATAGCTGGCAATGAAAGCTGCCCTCAGCCTCAAACTTCTGAACATCTGGCAGCTGTTGAAATTATGCGGTTACAGCACATTATTATCCTACAAAATAAGATTGACCTAATTCAAGAAAGTGTGGCACTTAATCAACATGAGGCCATCCAGAAATTTATCCAGGTCAGATTTTTTTGAGATGATCTTTCGCTCTCTCAAAAAATTATTATCTTTAACAGTTCTACCCACTTCATTCCAGATATCCTTCTATTTATTTTACAATTTCATCCATGTTGAACTTTGAATGCAGGGCACAATTGCTGACGGGGCGCCTGTTGTGCCTATCTCTGCTCAGTTGAGGTATAATATAGATGTTGTTTGTGAGTACCTTATCAACAAAATCCCCATTCCAGTGAGAAATTTTACCTCACCGCCAAACATGATTGTCATTCGCTCTTTTGATGTGAATAAGCCTGGTTCAGAAGTTGATGAGATAAAAGGCGGTGTTGCTGGTGGAAGCATTCTTTGGGTATGTAGTTATTTCAGTTAGTTACTGGGTCCCTATTTTCCAGTGCTTTATTGAATTTGTTTAGTCATTTTTTTATCAATTTGAATTTACTTGGAAATATGTAGGCAAGTTTACAACTATATAAGCACATAGGAAAGAAAGTCAGCACTTCGTAGAAATTCATTTCTTAGCTAAATCATATTGCTCAAATGCAAATCTAGCTTATGAGCAATATTTGAATGGTTGAGTCCAGAGTTATGGTTATCTCAGAATTTGACTCTGAACTCCTTTACCTACGTGTGCTTGAGTGATGTAGGATATGTACAATCTAGGATTCCTAATGCAACTAGAATGATACAATGCATGTAGATTTTACAGACAAAAATATGAGATTTCCAAATCAATGACCCCTAATCATACAAAAAATTATTTTATTTGTGTGCAAACTCGTAAATACATAATACTGAAAACAAATGATAATGTAATAATTGATTAATTTAAAAAGATCAACTAGAAATTCGAACCATAAAAAATAGCAAACAACTGAATTTTTGCTCTGCAGTTAAACACCTAGCTTTAGTAATTTTGAATAAAATTAAGACTCTTGTTATACCAATATAAAAATACTTATAAGAAAAGAAAACATTGACGTCATTCACCATGCATAAAAAATTCAGGCTTCATGTTAATACACGGAGATCACTTACCCAAAAATTGTTTATTGCACGGACTTAATGAATCTCATATTTAATAAGCATTCACATGATGGGAAGCAGAAAGGAAAATTTTTATTGACATAAAAACTATTTTTACATCCCACCTGTTGGTATATATATTCATCTAATTTCCTATCATTTGTCTCTGGAACCCCAACCTGCACAACATCTCGTGCATATAGTCCTTGGTGATTTCAAAATCTAGTTGGTATTGATACAGTCCTTCTAAACCCAGCCCAAAGGATAAGGGCTTGGGTTAGATTGACATCCAGGCTTCTGCACCAAAGTTATAAAAATGATGTTATTTTGACTACCAATGCCAATGTTGGTGTCACTATATCTTTCTTTTCAAAAAATAATTTTTTTTCACTTTTTAGAGGTAAATTGTTCAAGGTGTACCTTCAAATATTTTTTCTCTGGTATGATAATAATCATAAACTTATATTTTGTAGCATTATTTTTTTTTTCTTTTGCTTTTCTTCTTATTCTTTGAGAAATTTAAACCTTCAACCCTGATGGATTTGGTGCTTTTTTTGCCTTGATCTTGCACTCTATGATCAATGACATCGTACTAGGTTGGTTGAGATTGGTGATTGGAAACGAGTGTTGTTCTTTTACAATTTGCAAATAAATCCCTCAACATACTTTATCCGAGATTGTACTTCCCCAAAATCTACTCTCAAATTGACCATTTGGGGTTAGAACTTTGTGGTATATTTCTACACATATTGCCTTTGGCGCTATCTCAAATTGTGGAAAAATTATTGTGTCCGGACACAGTACCAACCGCGGTATCGAGCGCCTAGTGATGTGGCACATTTTTATTGGTCACGAGTCCAGAAATTGTGCCACTGCTTTCTTTGATTTTCTACGTACCCCCATCTGGTAGAGTTCTTTATGATATCAACTACTTCATCATCAATTTTTATATAATGCTTAAACTGTGATCATAAGCAATCTGGTTGATCTCCATTTTGTTTGGAACAGCTTTCTTACTGCTTTTGTAAAGCAGCTTTTTAATATAAATTTTTCAAGTTTAAATTTTTTTTGTATTAAAATGTTGTTTTAAAAAATAGTAAGAGAACTGTCTCAAGCGAAGCCAAAATCTTATCCCCATATCATCCAAAACCAACTCCAGTGAAGTAAACTTAAAAGATAATTAATCCATTTGACTTGTTAGTATATTAGGGGTAGAATTCACTGGAACCAGCGAGTTTTGACCCTTCAAAATGCATTAAAGAGCTTAATTGGTCTAGATTTTGACCACAAAATAGTGACTGGCCCTTTGTGCCCCGATTTTGACCCTTCAAAATGCATTAAAGAGCTTAATTGGTCTAGATTCTATTTGTGTTCTCCTTTTTTCTCCTTTTCCTTTGCATAATGAATCTGTTCCACGATCTTTAATTTTTCTCTACATTTTGTCGGAGTATAAGAGCGAGCAACTTTTTTTTTTTAAAGTGTTGTGGGTTTTTTATATTGCAAAAAATTTATAGAACACTTCTGCATAGTTCCTCAGATGATTGAACTAAAACATTTGCCAAAATTATTCCATCTTTTTTGTAGGGAGTTCTAAAGGTGAATCAGTTTATTGAGGTTCGTCCTGGCATTGTCATGAAAGATGAAAATGGAAATATCAAATGCACACCAATATTTTCTAGGATTGTATCGTTGTTTGCCGAGCAAAATGAGCTCCAGTTTGCCGTCCCTGGCGGACTTATCGGTGTCGGCACCACCATGGATCCTACACTGACCCGCGCAGACAGGCTTGTTGGCCAGGTTCTTGGTGAGGTGAATTCGCTGCCTGATGTCTTTGTGGAGCTTGAGGTCAGTTTTTTCTTCCATAAAAATTCTTTAACTACGTGATTTTGGGCTGCGCGAAACATTTGTGTTTGTTTTATCTACCTTCATCACCAGAAACCTTAAAAATCTCTATTATTGTTTCTTCTTTCATTACTCTATTTGAGATATCGCAGAACTGCAACGCTCTCAGTATATGTCAAGATTTCTGACCTACTTATGCTGTAGAAGCAGTGAGATCACTGATACCCAAATACTCAACAGCTCTCTCTCTCTCTCTCTCCCTCCCTCTCTCTCTCTCTCTCTCTCTCTCTCTCTCTCTCTCTCTCTCTCTCTTCTCTCTCTCTTCTATTTTATCATCTTAAGTGCCTTAGTCATTCCATTAGAGATCTTTGTAGATGGCTTTAAGTAATGCATCTCCAGTTCTACTGTGAACACAGATAATACAGGAGTCATCCTTAAAGCCATCAACAGGATTACAGAACTTTGTTAGTTTACTTTTAAAAGAGCCACATGATTAGCCTTCCATTGTGAACACATGTAATAGAGGAGTCATCCTCCTACTTCTCAATTTGCAAGTAGCCCATTGAAGTTTTTTTTTCATTTCTCACCATTCAGGTCAACTTCTTCCTGCTGCGAAGGTTACTAGGCGTCAGGACCAAGGGTGCCGAGAAGCAAGGCAAAGTCGCGAAACTGACGAAAGCCGAGATGCTCATGCTTAACATCGGATCCATGTCGACCGGAGCTCGAGTCATCGCCGTCAAAAACGATCTAGCCAAGCTCCAGCTCACAGCTCCCGTGTGCACAAGCAAAGGCGAGAAGGTGGCCCTCAGTCGCCGCGTCGAGAAGCACTGGCGCCTCATCGGCTGGGGCCAGATCCAAGCCGGCGCCACCCTGCAAGTCCCTGATGCCCCCAAAAATCTGTTTTCTTAGTGTTCAATCTTTGCTTAAGGAAGCCATGTGGGTGGGCAGGAAGCTACTTGGAACAATTTTTCTCAGGTGGAGAAGAAAACCAAAGCTTTCTGTTCTTTGTTTAGTAGTTTGTTCAGATTTTGCATTACATGATTATGCTATTTGAGCTTTAAGCTGAAACATTCTATTTATTGAATGCATTTTCTTGTGTCATATTTAAAGATTAAATCTTGAAATTTATTTAAAAAATATAAAAATTTGTCTTTGTTTTTTTTTTAAATACTTATATTAGTTTATGTAACATATTATGGCTTATTAAATGTAAATGTTTAATTGCATTCTTGATATGAATTTACATATTCTAACCAATCTTTTTGCATGAATCATTCAAGTTTTTGCATTGGGTATGTTTGTAAAAAAATTGATGATTGATTTTTACAGAAGAGAAAAATAAGTTTATAATAAGATCAAATATTGAGCGATTAAGATTAAAATCATTGGCTTTGCTCTTAAATGTATAGTTAAAATGTATTATTAATGGCTCTTAATAATCATTTATAACAGATTTAATTATTACTGCTTTTTTAATGATTTTGATTAATTTTTAATTTTTTTACAAATTCTTCAACAATCACTAATTTATAAATCTTTTATTAGGCTAATCATTTTTACTTATATAAAAATTACCCTAGATGATAGAAAGTGGCATGGCTGATAATATTGCTAAACACAAAACTTAGGAATACAAATAGAATGGAAGTTTAGTAAGGCTTCGTTTCGTTCTTCGACTCCTTTTCGTTTTTAAACGGAGGTATTAGAACGAGAAAAAGATAATTTTTTTTTTCTTCTGAAATCAACGAAATACAGAGGATAAGGAGAAGGTATTTTGAAAAAAGCTATGGTAACAAACAACAAAACAATAATTTTTTCTTCGATTCCAATCTGAGACAGAAATTACAGCCAAACAAATGAGGCCTAAAACTAACGCAAAAAGCTAGTGGTGAGATGTAGCGGCGGTGAGTGGTCATTCGGTGTATAAGTGAAGATAAGGGTCATTGGCGTCGGCCGAAGGTGGCTAGTGGTGAGATGTAGCGGCGGCGGGCGGTGGCTTTGGAGATAGGCAATGTCGGTGTCATTCGGTGGTGGATGGTGATAATGGCGGTCGGTAGTGCATGGCGGCGAGCGGTGATGGATAGTGGGAAGTGGTGGTAGCTGGTAGTGGTGATGTCGACGACAATAACATGTAATTTACAAATGTATTTGAAAATCTCTCAAATATTTACTTATTTTTTAAAAGTTTTAAAAATATTTTGGAATTTTAATTTCACATATTAAAATTATTTATGAATATTTTTTTTTAATTTATTTACACTTTCATTAAAAAGCAAAATCTCAAATTATTTAGACTATAAGTGAAGATAAGGGAATTTGGACCGTCCGATCTGCATCGTGATGTTTAACGTAAGATGCACTCTCGCTGTATATTACCGACAGAGAAACCCTAACCTAGAAGCCGCAGAACCCCGTTCCTGTTCTCTCTGCGAGCAAAACTTTTTTTCTCTCTTTCTAGCTCCTCGCAGATATAGCCGCCTACGCTGATCTTCTGAAACTCTTCTCGTATCCCTTCATAAGGTTCGGTTCCGTAGTTCCTAATCTGTTAATCTGCTGATTTTTTTTTTTAATTCATCTAGCTATCTATGAGCGGGGGTTTGATTCAAACTCTTGTAGCATCTCTAGGGTTCTATATCAAGATCTGAGTGATATGCTTTGCTTTTTATTATTATCATCTGATTTGTGTGATTTAAATCCTGTCAAACGGTTTTCGAGAGCTCCGTAAATCTCAGTCCTCGATAAATCCCGGTTTTACAGATTTACTGCATAAATCCGTAGAGCTTATCACATTTGCATTAACAGAGCTGTTGTACTTGGGTGCTTTGGAAGAAATGATATCTGATGATTATTGAATTAAAAGAGGCACTAGTTTTTTTATTGTGTGATTTTAAAGGCTCCATTTGGGAATTCATTTAGTTGCTTTATTTTGTTATAGATTTGGCATATCATTTTTTTTTACTTGTGCAAAAAACATGGGAAAGAAATGTTATATTGTACTGCTTCATAATTTGGTGACCCTCAGCTATGGAATTCTTGAGCAACCTGTTCATCCCTACAAGTGATATTGATTTTATTCATAGTGCGTTAGAGTAACTCAAAATTCGGGACCATCCAAACACAATTCAACAAACTTATAGTCAAATTAAACATATCAATGAGATGAACCCAACAACCCAAAACATGTCCAATATGTGCCCAAAATGGGTACAAATCAAAGGATTGAAACATATTTGGAAGATTTAAAGCATTAATTGGATGACCACATGATATCCAAATATTGCATGCTTATGGTCAAATCGAGTGGCTCGACGAGATGAGTCCAATGAGACGAAGAGTGCTTAATTCTATAATCATTAGGTGACTTAAAAATACTGAATAAATGCTCTCACCGAAATTGATCAAGATGGATCTCGAGATACTTAAAGGCAGCGGTGAAGGAGGAGAATTACACTTTCATTTTGATGGTTGAAGGAGATGTTTGCGTTAGGTGTTTGGTGATATGTTGCAGTGGGTGTTGCTGTAAAGAATACATCTTGGCTTATACATAATCTTATGTAGAAATATTTTATTATTATAATTTATCAAGTATATTTTAGAAACTATAAATATATATGTATATAACTTTTATAAACCTTTAAAGAATATTATATTATAGAAATCATAATTTTTTAATATTTATGAAAATAAGAGGCGAAACAAACGTGAATTCCCTCCCATAAGACGATTTGTTCCTTCCTCTCCAGGCTCTCCGTCCCGAGCCGTTCGTGACTTTGCTCAAACCTGTCGGCCGGTTTTCTCCAACGAATAGTTGCATAAGATAGAAGTTATGCTCCGTGTGCTTCTCCGCTCAATCTCGGTAATTGTTTTCCCTTCTTAGTTTGTGTGCATCGTGCATGTCCACCCACATGTTGTCTCTATTGATTTTATGGTATGGATATTGTGTATTAGTTTAGACTTTTGGGTATGTTTGATAATGAAAAGTGGTAATAATTTTTATTATGTTTTTATGAAAAAAAAAAGCTCCTAGGGTTTTTCTGCTATAAAATGTACCCTCTGACGTTCATCTCCACTCCCCTTTCGCACTGCCATCGCATAGGCTTCCATTCTGGCAAATTCATTATTTCTTTTCTTTCCATTGCTCGATTTTATATCTTTCCCTATATCTTTTGATTTCACAAAGATTATTAGATCTCTGTTTTGATCTAAGGTTTCGTTCTCATCTTCAAATCCATTTTATTCTGTTTATAATTTTTCGTATTTTTTGGGGCTTGATTACTTGTTGTTTTTGAGGGGTTGACTCCTTTCTTTATTGATTATCAGTTGGTTTTTATATTGTTTAGGACTCACTTTACTCGGCACAAAATGCAAAATGAAGAGGGACAACTGGTGGATCTCTATATCCCTAGGAAGTGGTATGTTTTTGTTAATATTTTCGTTTTGTTAGTTCGTTTATGTGATTGAGATGAATGGCAATCTTATGATCTATCCATGGAAAATTGTGTTTGCAGCTCTGCGACGAATAGGTTGATTGCTGCCAAGGATCATGCCGCTGTTCAAATTAATATTGGTCATTTGGATGAGCATGGTGTTTATACAAGGAATTTCACAACTTTTGCGCTCTCGGGTTTCGTTCGTGCTCAGGTTGTTTTTATTATTCTTATACTCAAACCTGTTTTCTTGTTGTTTATGAAAAAAAGTTTATGAAAAAAAGTTGTGTTAGGGTATCCTTAAGCAACTCTTAGCAGAATGGGAAAGCTGTTTGATTTAAGTTGAGATTACTGCAATTTAGAATATCGTGTGAAATATTAATCTCAAATAAAAAATGGACAGCTACAAAGCCATCTTGATGAACTTTGCATCATTATATCCTCACATATTTTGTCCATCTAAGCGGATTTGGCTGCAAGTAGGATTTAACTCAGGTAGGACTTAATAAATCATGTAAGCCTTGATGTAATAAATCCTCAAAATTGTTTGAATGATAAGTATTAAATTCAATTAAATACTGACATTGTTTGACTACTTATTTTTGGATTTGTATAAATTTGAGATTGACAATTAAACTCCAACAAAAAAAAGTCAATTCCTTATAGTGTAAATCATTTTTGGAGCTCATTAAGGATGCGTGATAAAATATTTTGAGCATAAAATGCATTTTAGTATGATGGCTGCATAAAACAAAAATCTCTAAAGTGTATATTTTTGTATTGTAATTGTTAAAAAAATTGGCTTTTCGTATACGCCTTTTAACTAATCTACCAGTTTATTTATTTTCCAAATTCCATACAAAATCTACCAAATGTAATTTTCTTTCTCTCTATTATCCCTTCTCAGCTTGAAACCAAACCTAGACATAAGTTAGAGGAAAAGAAGAAGGGTCCAACTCCACTTCTATTCTCTAACAACCTAACGATGATGATGAAGGAAAGAAAAGTAGAAAACATTACCAATGGGCTGTGGTTCTCTCCTCTTTTTCTCATAGATCCTTCTCTCAATGAACTCTTCTTCTCCTCCCTCTGCCTCCCATATATTGCTATTCCCATTTGCTTGTGAGTGGGAAGAGACATGGAAGTGGAAGGGATCCCTATTATAAGCATTTTATGTTTATAAATCCGTTAAATTGCCGAATCAAGTGATTTAGTAAATCTATAATTTATCCTGAAATATAATGAAAACATGATTTAAAATTTTTGTAATTTAAGGCTCTTATTTTGGTTGTTTGTTAAGATTTAAGTTTATGTCTCACTTATAATTTGACTTTAAGTTGCTACCAAACAATCCCGAAAGCTTGCTGTTTTGATCAATCTTAGTTCACCCTCACTAGTGATTAAATTCATGATCTGTAAATTTGGCTATTTATATGATTTACTGTATTTAAGGATTTCTTGCTTTAACAATTCTTAAACCATTAAACAAATTGCTAAATAATATATAAAGATTTAGCAAGTTTTAATATTAGCATCCTAAATAATTTTCATGTTTTAGTCTTCTTAAACTTGACTAAGTTTGGATTTGCTAAATATTACTTAGTTAAATAGTAGTATCTGAAAGGCACTTTAAAGCTTATTTACATATAGCATATAACTAAGTCGTCGTGTCATTAGTACTCTTGATGAGCTTTTTGCTGAATGATAAATAAGTATATTCTCAGACATAATGGAATGTGCGACTCAATGCTCAAATCTTTTATTTAAATGTCAAGTTGTAAATTTTTATTTAAATTTCTCCAATTATCTAAATAAATTACATAAATGATCCTTCTATGAACGAGCATAGAGTTGTTCATCTACTGTACACATTCACGCATAGCCAAATGCCATGTCTTATATTTAGATCTTTGAACTTGAAATAGAGATATCTATTTTATCTTACCCTAATGCATAACATTTTTTTATATATACATAGCTCACCTTGGTCAGCTGGGAGCTTAGACTATTAACTAAGATGTCTTGGTGTTCGAGTCTTGTGTATGAGATGTTTGTGTGAGTTTGTCTTAATTGGCCTAAATGTCCAAAAAAAAAATATAATTGTTTGATGGCATATACCTTTCTATGGGAGATGTATTATAGCATGTGGATGTGAATCTTGGTATGTTATAAATGTCATACATGTTGTTAAATTTTAACAAATAGAAAGGATGTACATATCAAAATATGTAGGATTTCTTACATCGAGTAAAATTTGTTACAATGAAATAATTTATTAGTCTTAGGATTGTATGAATACCCCGTGCACGCACATTTAAGTTGAATGCAATAAGTATGATGCAAAATTTTTAATGTGGATAGCCTAGGAGTGGAGAAATCAAATGGCGTAGCATTGTTGAAGCAATCTACTAGTGTGAATTAATGATTACGAATGATGTTATTCCTTGCGGCTATAGGTTTAATATATGAGAGATTATTCTGTGCGGACACCGGACTGTCCGGAGCCGAATGGCGTATTTTGTGCACACCATATTCTGTGCGAACCACGTCACCCGACACAACGCGGTACACAGCAAAAGGGTGACGTTGCACGCTTTGATTCGACTCCGGATTGCGTATGGTGTCCGCACAGAATTATTTTTCATAATATAGCCTGAATTATAGGCAATGCCTCTTGTGCTATTGTTAGGAGTCTTGAGATATTAGAATTATCATCAAATGATAATGTTGGATGATAGAGGCGGCACAGCTTTGGACAATTGGAGATTAGCTGACATTATAATTGCATGAAAACAAACTTATCGCGACTCCGGATTGCGTATGGTGTCCGCACAGAATAATTTTTCATAATATAGCCTGAATTATAGGCAATGCCTCTTGTGCTATTGTTAGGAGTCTTGAGATATTAGAATTATCATCAAATGATAATGTTGGATGATAGAGGCGGCACAGCTTTGGACAATTGGAGATTAGCTGACATTATAATTGCATGAAAACAAACTTATCGAAGAATTGATCATTTGACACTCCACATAGATATTGCTGATGACTTTTTTAGGTCATCTTGGCATCTCTAATAATTCTTAGTTTTGATAGATTTCTCTCAACAGTATGCCATACATCTTGAGATTCCCCTGGGCTTGTCATGTAGTTTTCTTTTCGGCTACTTGTTATTTTCTTTTAAAACAATTGATCTTCTTTCACTTGATCTTTTGAAGCCACCTCTCTTTTGGGGCAACCTCCATTTCTTTTTGTTTTTTAAAGCATTTTATCGTCACAACTACTTGTTATTCTCATCTATAACAATTGATCCTCTTTCAATTGATGTTTTCAATCATGTTGTAAGTTACAGAAATATGTAGAACTTTCTCTGGCTCATCTTCCAACTTGATGTTTTCATTTCAAAGATTCATTACTATGTTCCATTTTTTTTTGTCATCTTTTTTAGGCTTTCTGATGGTATCAATCTGATTAGGTTAGCTTGAATTTGACTATGGCTTCATTTCGGATGGCTTTATTCTTTATATTTTCTACTAAAATTTTTATTTTAGCTCTGAGAAAGTCGTCCCAAACTTAGCTTAAGGCTTCATTTGTGATGGTTTTCTTAGTGTTTTCTAAAGCAGATTTCTAGTACAAAAATTGTTTGTTCAAAAAATTTATGTACTAGAAAGCTGTTTTAAAAAGCAATAAAAAAGCTGGCTTCGTTTGGGACGGACGGTTTTTTTATTGCTTTTTAAATTAGCTTTCTAGTACAAAAACTTTAATTTTTGTATTAAAAAACTGTTTTAAGCAGCAGTAAAAAAGTTGTCCTAAATAAAGCATAAGTAGTTTTGAATTTTTTTTTTACATTATTTTCTATTTTTAGATTGATATTAACTTATTTTTTTTAGATATTTTTTATGTTGAGCATTTCTTGCTATTATATGCATCAGTGCTACAAAATTATCTAAGTTGAGCTGAGTCGAGTATTTGCCTAATCTAATTGAGTTTGTATAAGTAGTATCTCAGCTCATTCGAAATGAATAGGTTTGAGCGAAGCTGGAAAGCTCGAGCTCGACAAGATAAATAATTGTAACAATTTATTATATATTTTAATATAATATTTTAAATTTTCTTTTGAATTACATTTTAATTTAAATGGCCATCTCCACAAACTCACGAGTCAAATTGGGCTGAGCTCGAGCTTCAGTTTAAATTTGTGGCTCAACAAATCCGTCTTTTGAACTCATTATCGAGTTGAGTTGAGTTAGCTCATGAATTAGCCTCGTCAGTTTGTGAGCAAATTTATTTAAAAATATTATTATAAAATATTTTAGAATTTAATTATATCTCTTATTTCAAGTGTTTTTTATTAATTATCAATTAATTTTTTATTTTTCATTTTTAAATAATTCAATTATTCCTAATAGTTCAAATAATAATTATATATATAACGAGTATAAACGTCAATTTGAGCTCATAAAATTAAAATTAAATCGAAACTAAAATTGGATAAAAAATCAAATTAAACTACCACAACAAAAAAATAATTATACATTAAGCCTTGAATTTACAACCTCTTAAGTAAAAAGATGTTGAACCCTTAAACATCAAGGTGTCCGTTCGTGCAATGGTTAGAAATTTTATTAAGAAATTTTGTAGTTAAGGGATCCCATCTCTCGGATGGGTGATCTTCTATAAAGTTATACCAAATGAAGAAAACAAATAATTTCTTGATAGTTTAGAGTTTTGACTATTAGTTCAACTTTGCTTTATATTCTATCCTAATCGCTTATGAGCGAGGGAACCAATAAAGTTAATAAGCAATCAAAACTTAAAGCCTGAACTACACGGCGAATTATTATGTCTGGTCACAGAACGTTCAGACATCCAATTCAGACGCTCCACGTCACCCAAATACACTGAGTTCCTGTATATTTTGATGACGTGGAGCGTCTGGATTGGTGTCCGGACGAATCCGGACACCGGACGTAATAATTTGCCGAACCACACTATAAAAGAAGAGAACTAAGTCAATCACAAATAAGACAATATGCGAAGGAAGTCATGGGAAGGGGCAAGGATAGGATCAGCAACTTGCCTGAATCTGTTCTTAAGTAGAGATTGTTCTGTGCGATGTCCGAATGCGTCTGGAGGCCAATCCAGATGTGCCATGTCATCAAATGCACTATAAAAGGGGTGATGTGGCACCTCCGGATTAGCCTCCGGACGTGTCCGGACACCACATTTAACAATTTTTAGTTCTTCATAGCATACTCACCATGATGCCTCTGAAATCCACAATCAATCTGCAAAAGAGTTTGTAGAAACTGTCAACAGATATCTATTACTTCATGCAAGTAAAGAAGCTGGAGAGGTTCCATGTTTTCTTCTCTCCATTTGATTTGTTTGCATCTGATATAGAGAGGTGGATAAGTTTTGTTACAGGAAAAGGAGTTAGATATCCTTATATAGGTTTCGTTTGGGACGGCTTTCTTAATGCTTCGTAAAGCAGTTTTCTAGTATAAAAATTTTAATTTTATACTAAAAAGTTGCTTTAAAAAGCAAAAAAAAGTCGTCCCAAACGAAGCCATAGACTTATCCCAAGGATTTAAATGCAGAAAATTCGGTGAATACAGTGATGGCAGAAGCCTTTTTGAGCTGCCTTCTTCTCACTCAATGCTCTCTTCTTGAGGAAAAATTATTACATTCGGACAAAAATATCAAGCATATCGAGTGTACCGAGCGCGGTACCGAGTGCTGTACCGAGCACGGTACCGAGCACTTTAGTGATGTGGCGTTTTGTTATTGATCTCTGAATGCATTCGATGTCCGGACAGAATAATTACTCCTTGAGAACTTGAGTGTAAGGAGCTGTCAACAACTTGGTGCTATTAGCATTATGGTTCCAAATTTCAAACTCAAGAGGTTGATCATTCGGGTTTGCCGATTAACCGATTTGTAATTGAGCTCAGACGAGCGAGCGAGGGAGGAGGCAGGCGTGCTCTTATTCGAGCGAGCATATGCCCTTTTTGATTCTATACGATGCTTTAAATTTATTTTTAATTTGCATATGATGAAGATTATAGTGAGAGTCACAAATGAGTTATCACAAGTGCTGCAAAGAAAATATTCTGACATCATAAATGCCATGATTTTGAGAAAAGTATCTATGATATGAGAGATGATAGTTGGAATATTTTGCTTAAATATGTTTGTTTATTTTTTGAGGCAAATAATATAGTTATTCCAAATATGAATATTACTTTTGTAATGCAAGGAAGATCAAGGCAAAAAACTGAAGTAATCACAAATAAACATCATTATTAAGCTGAATTATTTTACATTGCAATAGATATGAAACTTCAAGAGCTCAATAACATATTTGATGAAATAAATACAGAGCTACTTATGTGAGCAGCATGTTTCAACCCATGTGATTTATTTTTGGCTTTTAATAAGGCACAATTAATAAGTATGTCAAAATTAACCCATCATATATTTTGAATATAGATTTCATTATATTAGACAACCAACTTGATATATTTTTTTATTGATATAAGATCTAGTGCTGCATTTAAGAATTTGGATAATTTGCTTCAAAACGAGCATAAATTAAGGTTTCGTTTGGAACGGCTTTTTTACTGCTTCTTAAAGCAGTTTTTTAGTATAAATAATTTAATTTTTTAACTAAAAAGCTGCTTTAAGAAGCAGAAAGAAAGCCTTTCCAAACGAAGCCTAAGAAGTATGAGATTTATCATTTGATGTTCCTATTTATAAAGTTTGTTTTGATTTTGCCAATTGCTCCTACAACAATCGAACAGACATTCTCAATTATGAAGCTATAAAAATTGTTTACGCAATTATATAAAAGACTTCTGGATGAATTGATTGTCTGATTACTTATATTGGAAAAGACATCTTTACCATCATTGATAATGAAATGTTTATACAATAATTTTAAAGCATAAAGATTCGAATAGAGAAATTGTAGGTAAATTGTATTCAAATTTGAAAAACAAATATTCTTCATTGTAAGTTTTTTTTTCTATATAATTTATCTTTTTAATAATGATGTGTTAAAAAAATTAAAACTGTCAATGCCGGTCTCAAGCCCAGACGAACAGGTTGAGAAATTTTTTAAAAAATTAATGATTTATGTCCCCATAAAAAGAAAAATTTGTCTCCAATGATGATTAAACATACTGCAATCTAAATTTTCATATATAATTTTAAAAAACTTATCCAACTAAGATAATATTTCTCTCAATCACAGGCTTATCCCAACTCAATCATGTTCCTAAGCATAGAAAGGACACTGTTACTATCTATGAATAATGCAACAATTATGTCTAAATCCAACCAGTGGTTCCCCACACTAAGCAAGTTGGGAGATCCCTTCCATTATTATCCTTTTTTTATGAAAAAATAATAATTTAATAAAATATTATTTTTAAATTTAATTTCAAAAATATTATACCACATACACTAGCTTTTTTTTTTTTTTTTCATAGAAAATTAAATTATAAATATTTAAAATTAGAGTTTAATTTAAATTCTTAATAAAATACTATATCAGAATATCCTAATTAATATGAATTCTAAATTATTTCATTATTTTGAAAAAAAAAAAGAATCCCTAAGAATAACTAATTAAAATTTATATTATGTTAATTTCAAAATAAATTGGAAGAAATAAAAAACTTAATCAGAATATCTTTCAATTTAACGCATTTATTTTTCAAGTGGGCCTTTCGCCTCCATTTACCTGAACCCATCAGCAGAGTAGGTGATGGAGCACTGCAACGATGGCGACGTTGACGGCGCCGGCGACGGCGACCTTACTGCAGCGCTAATGCTTACTGCCGCAGAAGCCTTCCTGGTACCATTGGCATCGGCGGAGGAGGAATCTTCATGGCGGATCTCACGGAGCAGAACGGCGACGTCTTTCATGGAAGGGCGGTCGTCGGGGCGGTGGCTGGCGCAGAGGAGAGCGATGCCGAGGGCTTGGAGCATTTCTTGGACCTGGGTGTCGGGCCGGCCCTGGAGTCTCGGGTCGAGGAGCTCGACTGGGTCGCGCTGGAGGCGGAGGCGGTCGCGGACCCAACCGGCGACGGTCTGGCCCTCGCCGAAGCTGCCCTCGGCCGGCCGCCGGCCGGTTATTATTTCCAGTAACAGGACGCCGAAGCTGAATACGTCGGATTTCTTCGTTATTCGCATCATGCAACCGTACTCTGCATTCGATCCGTTGCATTTGTGTCAGTGGCATAATCCGCAGGGAAAGAGATGATTGAAATTAATATTATATTTTTTAAAATTGTTTTTAAAAAATATAAAAAGTTCAAACTTGAATTTATAAAAAGTTAAAAAATTTGTAGTATTTATTTTATTATATTATTCTAAAATTAATTTTGAAATATATTTTAATTTAAATGAACAACTCAACAACTTACAAGCCAAGTCAGATTGGGCTTGAGCATAGGCTCAAACTCGGCTCATTGGTTTACTAATGAGTAGGTCGAGTTCGAGCAAGCTCGCAAATTGGATAAATTATTCTGTGCGGACACCGAACGCTGTCCATAGATCAACTAGAATGCACTACGTCACCCCCCGCTCGGTACTGCTTATGTGACGCATTCTAGTAAGTCTCCAGACAGTGAACTGCTATCGGCGCCCGTACAGAATAATTTCTCCACAAATTGACTCCGCTCACTTACACTCTCAGAGCTAGGATTAATTATTCTGTGCGGATGTTGAATGTCGTTCGGAGACCAACCAGAATGCGTCACATCACCCCTTGCACAGTACTGCGGCTCGATACCACTGACATGACGCATTCTGATTGGTACCTGGATGATATTCTGCATCTGAAATCTGTGCTTATATATATATATAATTAAATTTACCGGGCAAACTCGTAAGAAACTTTGGGGTAAAACCGTAAACAAGGTTAGAATAAAACAGAGGGAGGTTAGTGTTACCTGGTGCAATGTAGCCGTAAGATCCGGCGAACGGCGGCTGCACGGCTGCTGGTCCACCACCACTTGTATCGCCGGCGACACAAGCTACACCAAAATCAGCGAGGCAAGCCTCGTACCTATCCCCAAGAAGAACATTATCGGCTTTGACATCACGGTGAATGATCGCTGGAACGCAGTCATGGTGTAGATAAGCTAAACCTTCCGCCACACCAATCGCAATGCCGAGCCTCACCTCCCACTCCATCGCAGCCGCAGCTCCTCTCCCACCTAAAGCACCGCCATGGAGGAACTCCCCAAGTGTCCCATTCGGCAGGAAGTCGTAGAACAAGAGTCTTGTTCTCCGATTCGCCGCCCATCCCAGCAATCGAACGATGTTTCGGTGTCGGACCCTGGCTAGTGAGGCGATCTCGGTTCCGGCAGCTGCAGCCACAGCCATGTCGTCGCCGATTCGGAATTTCTTAACGGCAATGAGAGTTCCGGTGGATGGAACTCGGGCTGAGTAGACGACGCCAGAACGGCCCTTTCCGACGGAGTTCGCTGGCGTAAGGTTTCTTGTAATGTCGGCGACGACAATGTCCAGTTTTTGGTACAGCGTTACTTCCCATGGAGGTGCAAGCTCCCCGTCTTTCTCTTCATCGACAGTGTTTCCGATTCCGGTGGCTCGCCGGCGGCTGAGGAAGATGAGAAGGGCCATGCCGAGAAATACTACAGCAGCGGAGAGCAAAGTAGCAGTGGCAATGTGCGCGGCACGCCTGGAGATTGCTCGGTTGGCATTGGCGGTATCGTCGATGCAGCCGGCGAGGCAGAGCTCGGGGTTGCCTGCGAGATCGATGATGGGGAGCTTGGAGAAAAAGGAGGAGTTTGGGATGCGGCCAGTGAAGTTGTTGAAAGATATGTCGAGGGTGACAAGGTTTTGGAGGACGGCGAGAGGGTGGAGATCACCGGAGAAATGGTTGTGTGAGAGGTCGAGAATGGCGAGCCGGCTGAGCCCGGAAAAGTCATGCGGGATCTCTCCGGAGAGGCTATTCCAGCTTAGATTTAAGGCGATCTCCAGCGCTGGGACCTTTCCAAGACTCGCCGGGATCTCCCCAGACAGAGCGTTGCTGCTGAGATCTAGCAATTGGAGACGAAAGCAGGATCCAATCTCCGTCGGGATCTGACCAGAGAATCGGTTTCCAGAGAGGATCAGCTTCGTCATGGAGGCAAGCAAGCCGAGATTAGAGGGAAGTTCGCCGCTTATGAGGTTTTTGGAGAGGTCGAGGAACTGGAGCAGAGCAAGGCCCTCAAAGAGAGTGTAGGGAAGGGTTCCGGCGATGGCGTTTCCATGGAGGTCGAGGAAGGTGAGATTTCGGCAGCTAGAGAACTCCGCAGGGATCGGCCCCGAAAGCCGGTTTGAGCCCAGATCAAGGAAACTGAGATTCTTCAATCCGCCAATCTCAACCGGGATTTTCCCGGTGATCCTGTTCCCACTAGCCCGGAACCGGATCAACGACTTGCACTTGCCGATACTCGGCGGTATCTCTCCGGAAAGATCATTATCAAGTAGGAGCAGCTTGCCCAGCATTGGTAGCGAGAAAATTCCCTTCGGGATTGGACCGGTTAGGGCGTTCTGGGAGAGGTCTACTGCTTCTAGATTCGTGCATCCGGCGAGTTCCTCTGGAATGCCGCCTTCGAGCCTGTTCTGCCATAGGTACAGAGTTTGGAGATTGTCCAATCGACCGAGGTCCGGCGGGATGGTGCCGGAGATCTGGTTGTTATCGAGCTCTAGGTCTGTTAAATTCCGGCAATGGGAAATCGTTGGAGGAATGGACCCAGAAATCTGGTTCATGCTTAACTGGAGCTCCTGGAGGCTGGTGATGTTACCTAGCGTGCCAGGAATCCCTCCAGTGAGTCCATTAATGGAAAGATCGACAACTTCGAGCTCTAAACACAAACCAAGTTCAGGCGGGATCATCCCAACAAAATTGTTCTGCCAAAGCAGAAGATTCTTCAGTTTCTTGAGCCGGCCGAGGGCCGGTGGAATGGAGCCGGTCATCGAATTCTCATATAGGTAAATGTTCTGAAGCTCGCCGCATTGGCCTAGTTCCGGCGGTATTGGACCGGACAGCAGCGCGGTATAAACCGCCAGTGTCTGTAACTGCTGAAGCAAACCAAGACTCGCCGGCAGGGACCCTGTGATGCTGGTCTCCGCAAGGCCAATCATGGTAAGGCTACTACAGTTCCCAATTTCTTCCGGCAATGCGCCGATTAGATTCTTATTACCTCCGGCACGGAAGACCTCCATTTTGCCAAGCCGCCCAATGCTCGCCGGAATCGTTCCGGCGAGCTGGTTGTCGTAAAGAATGAGCAACTGTAGATCAGTGAGATTGCCAATGGCATCCGGGATTCCTCCCTCAAGCCGATTGGAGTTGAGGAGAAGTCTCTGTAATCTACTCCCCGGGCGAAACAGCGACACAGGTATCTCGCCGGAAAGAGCGTTGTCGCTGAGATCGAGGTGGCTGAGCTGCGGTAGCTCGCCCAGCTCCGGCGGGATAGGGCCAGTGAGGTTAGTACCGGATAGTACTAGCATAGTTAATGACGGAGCTATTGCTGTAAGATTGCTCGGCACACTCCCGATCAGATCAATGTACTGCAAATTAATCCCAACAACACGGCCGTCAGGACCACAGGAAACCCCAAACCATCCGCATGGATTAGGATCCAGCTCACTCCAATTGGAAAGCCCGGCTTCCACTGACGATCCGTTTAGTGTCCTCTTCCATGCGAGTAGAGCTGCACCCTGTCCATTAATGGCCGCAGCGGCGCTGCTCGATAGAAGCAGCAGCAAAAGAAAAAAAAAGCAGAGTAGGCATTGCAGTAAGAAGGGGAAAAAGAAGAGGGGTTTTGATGTAGGCGGCAAGGCTGCTCCATCGACAACTCCTCTACTACTAGGGAGCATGTTTCTTTCTCGCTTTGCTCGCTTACTTTGGAAATGGAGATTGGTGTAATCGAGACGAAGACGATGGAGTAAAGAAGATGGGAGAGCGGAGCATCACTGGTGCTCTGTAAGCTTTAAGAATTTAAAACTGGAAAGATTCGATTTTTAGGGCTCACTTTACAGTTTAAATAATCGGAGAAGAAGATGGCGGAGAATTAGAAATAGGGAAAATTTCAGAATCTCCGGATCCAAGAAGACACTACAGCGATCACGTGGTGGCGGGCGAAGAGATGGAATTTGGGTGGATCGGAGAAGAGAGAGTGGCGATTCTATAACCATCTTCATGGGGTTAATAATATTGTACTGTGGAGATGGATTTAGTAATGGTGAAAGAGGGAGAGTTTCTTAGAAGGTTTGTAGGGGATGTAAATTTTATTAGGATAAATTTGAAAGTTATGTTTATTTTTAGAGTTTGTGATAAAAAAAAAATTGAAGGGCAGGTCAAAAATTAGGGCGGTTAAAATCGGGTCACGGATTAAGTTCATGTCTATTCCGAAACTAACCCGGCACTGTTCGATCCTACCCGAACCCGACCCTTGTTTTGCAAATGGGTCGGTTGACCCAAACCCGACCCGCCAAGTGAGCCCCCTTCGTTGCTGTTAGACTTCATTGTTCGCTCATTGGACGACATTCTCTTCCCGTTGGATTGAAAGTTACAATATTTTGATCTGAAGCACCAAAGCAACGACGGGAGTTCGCTCGTTGTCTAGCCGGCTCCTTCGTTGTTGTTCAACTTCGCTCTTTGGATGATGTTCTCTTCCCGTTGGATCAGAGTTATAACATTTTGATCGGAAGCAACGACGGGAGTTTGCTCGTTGTGAAGGAGTCGCCGCCTTCTCGGCTCCTTCGTTGCTGTTCGACTTCGCTCCTTGGACGACGTTCCCTTCTGGTCGCATCGGAAGTTACAACATTTTGATAGGAAGCAACGACGGGAGTTCTCTCGTTGTGAAGAACTTTCTCTGTTTCGTGCGCTTCTTCGATCGAATCCGGTAAATACGCCGATCTGTGTCAAAAATCGAGTTATTATCAGGTTTCTGATTGAACCCGGAATTCGAAACTAGTTGAAATCAGGACCCGAACCTAAAATTTTTGTGTCGGATTTAGATTGTGTCCAATATCAAAAATAAAGTTTTTTTGTGAAAAAAAAAAATTGTAAGCTTTTTTGTTCTTTTTGAACCATCAGCACATTCAAATTGAAATATTTATCTGCCCATCTATTAGAGAGAAGCCCTGCATGCCTGTGTGTTTGTGCTTCGCCTATGCAAGCCCACTGATCATTCTCTCGTGTGCATGATGGGTTGCATTATCGGGAAATGCACTCCATGCTTTGTTGCTTGTCACTTGCATGCCTAGAAGATGAAATATTCTTATTCCTAAACCGGCCTTCGAAGCGAAAAATTATTATGTGCGGTGTCCGGACGCATCCTGATTTCAATTCGGATGCACCACGTCACACAATGCATAGTGCATTGGATAATGTAGCGCGTCCGGATTGACCTCCTGATGCGTTCGTACACTGTATATAATAATCTCTCCTTCGAAGCGCACACGTGAGTTGTGTGTATGCTATGATAATTTCAGGCGAGATTAGCAAGGCACATGCCTGCCGGTTGGTGGTGATCGACGGTCGGTGATGATGGCGGAAGATGAGAACGCCATAAACCACACCTTATAATAGTTATCCAGTTTTCATATATGGTCTAGATATGTTGTAATATTTAACAAATTAGGTTCGAATTCGACATAAAGTTTTTTAATCCAATCAATCTTAACTCGTCATGTTTAATAAATATATCAAAAAAGTGAACTCGAACCCGGCCCACTACAAACCCAATGACTCGAGCCTGATTTGATAATCCATTTAATTAAAAAAATACAACTTATAAACTATAAAGTTTAGGTTAATGGATCAAAAAAACTAAGAGCATACTAATAAATAAAAGAATTTTTTAAGGAAAAAATAATAATAAATTGGTCACTATCAAGTTCGTAGGTCAACCCAAACCTAACACACCAATTAAACGAATTAAAATTCTAAAAATGCGAACCCGACTCATAAATTAAATAGGTCAACTCCAACAATCTGAATGTTTATGGTCGTGTCCATGTCGGGCTGTCAGGTCGAATCATTTATTGACACTGCTCGCCAACATTCGACCGTGCCGATGACGACAGACGGCATTAATAATCATTTTTATAATAATACACTTGAGATTATAACCCCTTAAGTGACATAGTTTCATTGGGTCAAGAGAATTTCATAGCCAATTATGTGAATTTTTATCTGCATTTGTTAATATTCCTTTTTAAAACCACCCCAAAAGATCTTTAATTAATTACCATTAATAAAATTTGATGCATAAAAACCTTTGATGGCATAAATTTGATCATTATTTAATTATGCATGATAAAATATGTTTTGAATAGAGGTATTTTAGCTCTTATCTTTTTTTTTTTTTTGTTTTTTTGTCTTTTTTTTTTTTTTTTTTTGAAAAAATTGGTAAAAAAAAAAAAAAAAAACCATTGTATGATTAAAATTTTATGCAATGATATGTTGATGTTATTTGCATCGGAATAGGTTTAGGAGTTATTAGATTTACATTGAGATTAGTGTTTATATATAATATCATAAACTGCACTAATCTTAGTGTACATTTAAGAGCTCGACAATACGTTCTGATTGATGCAAATTACGTTAGGGCGTCCTCATGCAATTTTTTTTTTCAATAGAAAAAGTAGTATTTTTGATGATTATGTTAAATCTCATATTATTAACATAATGCTTGGTGGCTGCAATATACTCTAAAATTATGTCAATAGATATTGATGCATGATACATTAGGAATGGACTTCAAAGCTCTTGAGTTTATGTTGAGATTAGTGTTGTATATGATATCATGATTCACACTAATCTCAATGCAAATCCAAGAATTTTGAACCCAATTCTGATACATTTTTCGATGAAGATATCTTGACTCAATTTTTTTTTTTTCAGATTAGTCCAATTCTAAAAAATTAAAGCAATTCGTAGACTTCTGAGTAGAGCTATACTCTCCATGGGAGGAGAGATTATTACTTGCGGAGTTCGAACTAGGGAGAACCGTCCGATTTTTTGTGAGTGTGAGCAGTAAAAGCACAGTTACTGTTCACCATTGAGATTTTACTAAGCTTTTGCTGAGCACACTCACAAAAAATGGACGTAGCTTCGATTCAGACTTCGCACAGTAATTAGCGTTTGTAATTAACATTTTCTCTTTCTACCTCTATCTTATTATATCTCTCCAATGAAAATTCATTTTTTGTTTTCTTCCTTCATAATTTTCCTCAAAACCTAATTTTGGGCCTAACAAAATCTTAAATAATTGCAAAATCATGAACAACAACCCTTCTCATCCAACAAAGAGATCCCTTAATTATTATTCTAACCTACTCTCCTTTATAATATATAAAAATGCATAATATAAATAATAATCATAAATTAGCATTTGTAAACATATTTAAAAAGACTATAGATCTAATTAAATAATGAAAAAAAATTATGTAAGAATATCCTGATATCTAATTAACATGATAGGTTTTAATACTCTTAGATATGAGTGTCAAATTGGGTTGGTGGGTCGACTTCGGATGATCTGAAATTGACCCGAATCGAATCCAATCAACACAAACCTCTACCTATTGAATAAATGGGTCAAAAAATCAACTAGAACTCGACCCTCTAGCAACCCGACGGACCCATTAACCAGTTTTGATAAAAAATTTATAACTCATTAATCATAAATTTTATAATATTTGATACATAATAAGAGTAAAAAAAAAATTTAAACTAGTCATTTTGGGTTAAAAGTAGTTTCATGAGTCAACCCGAAACTGCCCATTTTAAAAAAACAAGCCGGAAACCTCAACCCAAACCCAAATTTTTCCAATCAGGTCATTGATTAACACCCATACCCTTAGATTTACTCTGAGATTAGTACTGCATATGATATCGAAAGCTACACTAATCTCAAAGCCCATCATGCTGCAAAATCATTCAAAATATTTTTACATAAAATTTTAAAATATTATAAGAAAATTATTATATTAAAAAATGTTTTTGAAAGTAGTTATTAGTGGGGGCTATTAATGTCTGATTAAACAATCTTATGCACCATGATTTAGCTGTTATAGAGGACATGTCGGATCTAGATTCCAATTCTCAGATCTACTCTTCCTTCTCTATTTCACCCACAAGAAAATATATTTTATTTTATTTTATTTGGGATGAAATTTTTAGCTCGAAAATTAAAGATCATTAGAAGTTAAATTATTTTTTAATTGAAAAAAAATTTATGTTAGGATAGGTTGACTAAAACTGATTAGGGAAAGGCTTGAAGTCTTGAGATCTACTTTGAGATTTGTGTTATATTTGTTTATCGTGTATTGTACTAATCTTAAAGCACATCTAACTAGGGCAATTTTCGAGTTGTTTTTTGAGTTGGGTTGGGATCTGATTGAGAAAAAAGATGAGTAGGAATATATTGACTAATTTTTGCAAGGTTTCGCTTCAATGCCGTTAGATTTGCTTTGAGATGAGTGCAGTATGTAGAGAACTAATCAAATTTTGTATTGGGCTAATTTCAAATACACTGTATTTCTTTTACTATGTATTCCTTTTTCAGCAAACCGAACAGCATCTAAACATTTCTAAGATTGAAGCTCTAATCATTCACAACCCTAATATTTCAAAATACAGGCTTCATTTGGGATAGCTTTCTTACTGTTTTCTAAAGCAGTTTTTTTTTTTTGTACAAAAAATATCTTGAACTTAACAAAAAAACTATTTTAAAAAGCAGAAAGAAAGCTATCCCAAATGAAATCTTAACTATCACGAGGTGACCCATCTTTGTAGATTTATCGAATTTCTTCCAATAATTTTAGACACCCAAAAAGATAAGAATCTCACTAATATAGTTCTAAACATATAATAATTTAAATTTTGAATATTTGATACCACAACAAGATATATAAAGATAAATAATTTAGGAAGTTGATCCATCTTTATGCATGTGATGAGAAAAGGGTGATAGGGGAGGAAAGAATCTGTGCATGTGATATGGTTGATAGTAGAGCACGTGGAACTGAATGGGATGAAGTATTTGCATATTTGAATTTAGGGTTTAGTGTGTGGACCTATTAATAGTGTCAAAATAGGTTAAACGGGTTTGATTCGGGTCTGATTTGGAATTGACCTGATTTAAATCCAGTTGACACAGATATGTCCTGTCTAATAAACATGTCAAAACGGTGCTTCAGCCCGAAATCAAATTAAACGGGTCTCTTTCGAGTAAAAGTAAAATATACGAGTCAGCCCGAATCGAACCCGTTTATTAAACGGGCCAACCAAAACCTAAATTTTTCAGATCAACTCGGCGAATTGGGTCATTTATTGACACCCCATATAAGTTTTTATAGAAGACAAAATGATCAAATCAAGATCAAAACCATGACTAATTAATTCACTTGAAAATCATGTGCAACAATTAGATCAAGAAGATCAAATCATAAACTCAACAACTAATAAGTTCTCCATCTAAATGTGAACTCCACATATGAATGTATCTCCAAAACTAAATAGACAAAAGCTTCGTTTGGAATAGCTTTCTTAATACTTTCTAAAACAGCTTTTTACTAGAAATTTTTGTACTAACAAGTTGTTTTAGAAAGCAGTAAGAAAGCTATCCTAAATGAAGTCAAAGTTAAAGAGAAAGAAAGAAAGAGATTATCAAAAACAACTTAACAAAATTCAATATGGTTTCTTAACAACATTATTGCTCTTTAGTGCCGAAAGAAGGAAAGAGCTTTAGGCCATTACCCATAAAATCCGCATAGGCACTTCATCCACTATATATTACCTCTAATATATATATGATAATTTGGCTTATTTGACTGCTTTATGCAGTGTTGATGGTGTTTTATGATATTAATAGTGGTGGATGACTCAAAAGACTAATCAAACAAAGATTACAACAAATCATGATTAAAGTAACCTTAAATATTGATTAGTGATGCTTAATTTGTTTCACTTTGCTTGCATTGATTTGGATAAATGATAATAGATTAGTAGTAAAAGTAGTAATAATTAAGGGTGAAATCCATATAATTGTTTTTAAAGTTCATTTGGTTAATGATTATCAACTTAAATTGTATAGATTTAGGCTTCGTTTGAGACGGTTTTTATACCGCTTCTTAAAGCAGCTTTCTATTACAAAAATTTTAATTATTGAACTAAAAAGATGTTTTAAGAAGCAGGAAAAAGTCGTCCCAAACGAAGCCTTATGCGCCAATCTTACTTAATTTGACATTTAGGTTTCATTTGGGACGAGTTTTTATTGCTTTTTAAAACAGCTTTCTAGTACAAAAGTTGAATTTTTTGTACTCGAAAACTGCTTTAAGAAGCACTAAAACAGCCGTCCCAAACGAAGCCTTAATATGAAATATTTTTCATATCATATCTTCAACTTTCAATTAATATCAGAGTCTTCGTTCCTATTTTAGAATAACATTGCAAATTTAAAATTATTATGTTATATATTATTATAATTCTTTTGGTTATTCACACATGATTAACAAGTTACATTTTAATTTTTCATAATTGCAATAAAATTTTGATATTTTTATGATGTATTAATTACAAACTTTGGTATATTATTTTGAATGATTGCCTTTTATCATTTTTATTTAATAAAATAAAATTAAATAATTAGTATGTCAAGTCTATTAATTATTTTGGATTTGTTCTAAGAGGTTACATCTTTTAGAGAATTATTTAAATCTCAATTTCTTCTTAAACTTCTTTTTGTTGAAATGTTATTTTCTTAATATGTAAGGATTGTTGTCTCGGGTTCCGGGTTAGACTTTTCGACTCGTTTACATATCTGGGTCGGGTTAGAGTTGACCCTTTTGAACCCCAGGTCAGCTCGGTTCCAACCCGAAACATGGTTTTGACACCCCTAATAGACATTATACTTTATTTAAAACTAAAAAATCTCAATGCTTAAAACAAACAAATAAAAACAAGATTTTGAAATGTTTTTCATGTGAAAGCAATCAAATGTGGCTCAATTTAAATAATTTAAATCATATGGTTATAAATAGCCTAACGGAGAAGATATAAGTTTCAAAAGCCTTAACTCAAAAGGAATTTGAATTTTATGAGTATTAAGATATATATTTATATTTATTTATTTATTTATTTATTTATTTATTTATTTTGACATGGCAATTTTGTAATTTATTTTGGACATGATGCAGTTCATGATGAACACATAACAAACATGGGATACACGGATCATTAGGTTATTGATTTGGGGCTCACTAGTTGACATCATATATTGTAGAGATATTGTGAGGTGCACATATATTACTAAGACTTCATTTGTTATGGCTTTCTTTCTGCTTCTTAAAGCAGCTTTTTTGTACAAAAATTAAAATTTGTGTACTAAAATGCTATTATAAGAAGCAGTAAGAAAGCCGTCCCAAGCGAAATCTTAGGCTTCATTTGAGACAGCTTTCTTATTGCTTTTTAAAGCAACTTTTACTGAATATGATAGTAAAACCCTGAAAATAACCATGCAACGCCACTAATGTCTCTCTCTTAAAATGCATGCAAGTCATGTCTCCTTTTTTTTCCACTTATTAAGAACCTTTCCCATGGCATGCCAAGTGCTCCCAATGATCCATGTTTAACCATGCAAATGATGGCTAAGTGATGCTTAATTACATAATTAAGGTTTTAATTATAGCTAAAATTATGTAATTATAAACTTATACAAGGAAATGATGCTCCTTTATACAATAAATTTATTTTTCAAGTTAATTTATGATCACTTCTATCCTCCACATGTAATTGAAAGCTTGAATTGAAGGCAAGGAAAGTAGAATCAATAAGGCTTCGTTTGGGACGATTTTTTTTTTTTTGCTTCTTAAAACAGCTTTCTAATATAATAATTTTAATTTTTGTACTAGAAAGCTGCTTTATAAAGCAATAAGAAAGCCATTTCAAACGAAGCCTAAATTTCTAATAATTTATTGATTGTTTATGAATATGTAAACAATGATCTAAAGAACATTCCTCAAATGTTGGGATAAAGAGCATTCCTCAATCAACATGAAAGTCGATCAAACAAGAGAAAAAAACTCTAATAGATTTAGTCTACAAGCATCACATTTCTCCAATTTAGTCAATAGATTATACAAAATCGATCACAAATGATCCCTCAAATAGAAATGATGAAAATCAGGATACAAAATTGGTCCTAATTTAATCCCAAGGAATCATTTCGGATCAATTTTATCTAATTGATGAACTAAACTGGAGAAATGCAATACTAATGAACTAAATTGATCCAGAGGATCATTTTAGACTTTTTTTCTAAATCAAAATGACAAAAAAACTTATTAAAATGAACAATGCAATTGAATATTACACCAATTCAAATAACATCAAATAGAATTTCTATTTTGTCACAGTTTCTTCTGAATATATATTGAAATTTTACAGCAAAAAACAGAACTACAGAATCAGGTCCAGCAGATAAGGACCATCTGCAGAACATAAATCCATCTTCCTAAACTCTCATGGCTTCAGAAATCAGAAAGGAAATACCTCCTCATTGATTAGGTTGCTCCAATCCCGCAAAAGTTAATTTTCTTTGGGAGATAAATAATCAGCAGCAATAACTAAACTCCTCTGAGGAATCAAGAACACAAAATACAAATCATTCAAATTAGATTTGCCTTCTTCAAGAATCTGATGGTTCTGCAGTAATAAGGCCATATGGATTCAATACAATCCAGATATTTGTCCACTGCCCATCCCTGCACCTGCTTGATCTTACTTCTGAAGAACTCCTTGTGATCCATGTTCTTGATGTCTGCAAATGGCTTGATTAAATAGAACCAGAGAGTTGATTGAAGCTTTCCTTCAACGATGTAGCTGTGAAGAAGAAGACAGTAGGCTGGAAGATTTTTCACAAGATTTACTGCTTGCATGAAGCAGAAAGTATAGAGAGAGCAAAGGCCCTTTATGATATTTATATAGAGGGCAAGGACTAATGGCCCAATAATCCAAAGAGGGGTCAATTCTTTAGTGACTTCAGCTCCATACACTATTCTGATCGTCAAAAACCAGGGGATGCTGCAACAATAAATAGTAATAAAGGTCAGTTGATCTCATTGTAGAAATTACTGAATGAAAATCTAGAACGAAATTGACCAAGTGCATGTTTTTGAAAGAATGAAGAGACTTCTGTTTTGGTTCAGTGGATGGGAAATTGGGAATGCATACAATCATGATATATTACAATTATGAATAGATAGGAATGATGCTTTCTGAAAAAGAGGTTTAGAATCCGTTTGGGACGGTTTTCTTATAGCTTCTTAAAGCAGTTAAATTTTTCTATTAAAAAACTGCTTTAAGAAGTAGTAAGAAAGTCGTCCCAAACGAAACCTTGTAATCACAAAAGATTGAAGGCAGTGAAAGAGGAGGCAATTAACTTATCACAAAGATCAAGCCAAACTTTGGAGATGGATGGCATTCTCTAAAATACTACTAACTTGCTTTTAACTATATATTGAAAATTCAATAGAGATGAGGTCCTATTTGGGGTGGCAGTAGCTGAAAAGGTAGCTATCAAATTGTTATATGAAAAAAATAAAAGTTTCTGCGGGTACTATGAATTTTTCCCTTTTTGAAGAAGTAAGACAAATTTCTTATAACTAAGGCTTCATTTGGAACGGCTTTCCTTTTGCTTTCTAAAACAACATTACAGTACAAAATTTTCTTGAATTTGAAATTTTTTACTAAAAAACCATTTTAAAAAGCATTATGAAAGCTGTCCCAAACAAAGCCTAAAACACTGACATATCTTGTTGTAAAAAGTTATTTCTACGACATGAGAAGCAGCAAGAAAGTTTTAGACAAACAAAAATGTGACACCCATGTGTAAAACAAAGTTATGAGAAAGCTGCAACAAACCAAACTAAGTTAAATGATCCGGCAAGAACCCAAGATCTTATCATGAATGTATCGCATAATGGAGAACAAACAAAATATTACCGAACTGCTACTATTCAGCTAGCAAGCCATGATAGAGGAAACCAGCTGAAAATGAAATGCAATGGATTTCCAACTATATAAGAGTGACGTATGGTAAGTAAAAGTAATCACAAAAACTGCATATGATTATAGCCTGAAAACTATAAATAGTACCACTAATATACTTACAATATCACCAATGGAAGGCTAATTGAAGCATCCAGCCTGAGAAAGTACATGAAGGAAACCTGCAGCAATTTCAAGGCCTTTGAACTCACTGTTACTTGCTTATACTCAGGAACTTCGCTCTTAAATGGTTTTTCCTCAAAAGCCTCGCATACTTTTGGACTAGATGTCTGTGTTGTTAACATGATAAGCCACTTTCTGAACAATTTTTGTATCGCAAGAGATCCACCATTGGAATCTTCTCTTTCTTGGGACTCAAAGGATAGATGATTTTGTGCATCAAAAGACTCTGTAGTGGTTTCTTCTATCTCCTTCTGCGTTGGGGAAAGCTGAAAAGGGGCCTTAGCTAATCTTGAACTTCTGTGTCTGCTGTCTGATCCATCATTTTGTGAATTGCCTTTAAAAGATAAGACCATAAGAGTTCTTCTCTTAGCCAGGACAGAATGAGCGCTGGTAAAGTAAGAACAAACGGTTAGGGGAGTTTTTGAAACAAGAGAGAACATCTGGAATAGCTTTTATTAGATGAGATATTAAAATAACAAAGAATGAGCTTGAAAGTGAATTATTTAAACAAAAATGAACCAGTATAATGTAAGAGAATCAGCAAATAACTTAGAAATAAGGATATTTAAACACAAAAAGTGAAGTGCGAAGTAAATGCTCAATGATAATGTATTTCTATCAATAACACCTAAATTAGAACTGCATAAATTGATAACAAAAGAGCATTATAAAGTTGATTATATCTCACAAATGCAAGGCAGCTTCTGCAGTGATAAAATAAATCTGAGAAATCTTAGCTGTTACTTGATGAAATATAGGTCCAACAAATCAAAATGTTCATGTAGAAACAAACTTACCTCAGGCATAGCCGGTGTTTCAATGACACAAAATTATCCCTTCTGCTAACATGAAAAGAAGCAAAAGATCCCAAATTGATCCCTCTCTTGCATGATTTAGGTCTCAAAAACAGGGAAGGATGAGGGCCCTGAAGCATGCAATGCAACAAATTAGTGATAATTGTACTAACTATCATGACCATATCACTCAACAACGAATCCAAAGTTAAAAAACAAAAAGAAGACAGCCAAATTAGCATTCACCAGCACCAACATACACATATTTACAAATACAATCCTCTAAAAAGACTATGAATTGATGTCAAGAATGACAAAAGGTAAATAAGGCCAAGCATTAAAGACCAAGGAAAGATTCTAAACACGTCGTTCCCGACTCTGGTTAAAGAAAAGAGACGCATAAAAATTTAGCAAAAAAAAAAACATAACATGTTATGTGTTACCTGTATTTGGAGATCCATTGATACCATTGCCCACTATATTAAATCATTATTCAGAGCACAAACTTTGGGGCATTGACTTCAGAAGATAAAAACTATTATTTGCTTCCTGAAACACAAAGTTAATAATTATGAATATGAGGACAATAAACACTTGAACAGAAAATATAACAAAGTCAATAGTTTAATGTCACTACATCTAACATTTGGTATATTCAACATAAGCTCTTAACAATCATTTTTTCTATTATTTTAAATGTTCATTAGTACATATAATATAAGAGATTGAAATCTGCAAATAGATAAACATGTAAGAATATGTGACTCAAAATAAAAAAAGCTTTGAATATAACAAGAGTCAAACAAACTAACAAAGCTCAGAAAATACTTGAAAGCATGTTGAAAAACGATGTAATATAGAGAGATTTAAATCAAATTAACTAAATCAAGCTGAGGAACAGCAATGCAACAACAACACCATGAATAAACTTCCCCAAGTAGCAGAGATGCCACACTGCGACATTTTTGCAACATTAACTGAGAAATTAATCCAGTCTGAACGAGAGGGTTATGCCTTTTGTTTGATAGAATCACAGGCAAAGTATGCACATTGCAAGCTGGATCTTTCAGTCTACCAATTTGTCCTTGGATACAACTCAAGCTCCTGATGTTGATCCGATATAAAAAACAGAATTGGCAACCACTTGGAGAACCTATAACGTTCTTGTTAAGCAGCATACAAACCAAAATGCACTTTCAATAATGTATCAGTAATTTTAGATTTCTGTCCAAAACCAGACTAGATTATACAAACAGGTATCACAGAAAAATAAAGATAACCAATCCAAACTACTGACATGGATTAGCCTCAACTAAACCAGTACTGTTTCATTAAATCAGATAATAGATGTATTCAGACATTGCGGATTCTATTTCTAGATACTCTAAGAAGACCCCATCTATTAATTCTATTAATGCCACAGTCCTAATATATATATAATGAAAGAGAGAGAGAGAGAGAGAGAGAGAGAGAGAGAGAGAGAGAGAGAAGGATGGGCAAGAATTGGAAAAATATTAGCAATTTTTTAAACCCTTTTTAAACCACAGCACAAGGTTTTAATTCCTCTAGATGTCAAATTAATTATGAAATACACATAAAGAATCAATATTAGTTTAGAGAACTACTTGCCTCATTTCTCTTAGATGAACTGAAGAATTGCATGTAAGGATCACGAAGCTTGTCTGACAATAAAAAATAAAAAATGGGATGGGATATCCAGACCAAAATTAGGTTAAAATGGATTTTAAAACCTCTGAATTTGCTTTAAGATGATTGCAATATATGCTTAACCAATAAACTTTTATATTACATTCATGTTACCGTAAATCTTAAGGACTTCAAACTTCATCCTAACTAAATTATAATCAAAATATCCTTACACAACTTCTTATCCTTTACCCAAAAATAAACAGAATGCCATCTTTCAAGCAAAGGGACTTCACCAAAGTTTAGCAAATTATTTCATAAGAGTTTAATAAAAAGGTGAATGAAGTCACCAATCAACTTATTCAAAGCTTGCAAAGAACAGTAATAATGTATTCATAAAAATGGCAAACTCAAGTTTATAGGTACATTGCTTTTGCAAAATGAAGTAACTATATTTCTCCCCTAATAGCTTTCAGTCATGAAGAAGATGATTAGTCTATTGTACGGAAAAAAGGAAAACAACTATGAAGATTATTGAATCTAAGTTCATGATTATCTAGTTGCATTCTCAAAATATGTGCATCCCCATCCCCATAGAGATGTTATTGCATGACAAGTTTGTAATATATCATTGCAACATGCTATGTAATCTAGAATTGGGGCATAATGGCGGGCTCTAACGACAGGTGAATGTTACAAGATGTAAAGATGCTTCCCATGACAATTTAACAAAAGTTCAGACCTTTGAGCCACAGTAGACCAAAGGCTGCCACTAGATCTAAAGAATCTTTTGTGATTAGCACTGCCCAGGTAGGTCTCTCTGGTGGATCCCTTTATTTATAGGCCACCAGAAAATGCGAGTATTGCTTGGAGTACAAATGTAAAATGAAAAAAGCCATCTCATATGCCTTGAGTGCTGCTCTAAAAAATTATGATTTTTAGTTGCATGAAACTAGAAGGTTGTCTAAACGCACATTTCCAAATTTGAGAGACTTGATTTCAAGCAACAAAGGTATTATGGAATCAATATAAACTCCAAATTCAACAAAAACATTTTAGTGTAAAAGGAACTTCAGAGAACGGCAACGAGAAGCCACAAAAATTATCATTAATAATTCCAAAAAAATTCAAAAAAATGCTCAGCTTGTTTTTAGCAAAAACTACAGAACCCTAAGTTATGAACTATGAAGGATAACAGCTTTCTTAAATGTGAGAAGTGGCACATGCTTAAAAGAGCAATGCAAGTTGTTGAGGACGCCATCCACTCTGCATGCCTTTGATGCGACAAAAATTTAGAAGCACCGATGTTACGGTAAACCACGCACGCCACCATTGCTCCACATGGTGCATGCACACCCCAATCTAGTGCTCATAAATCGATTATGTTTAAACTAACACTTCACTCTATGCCTGCAGTGGCGAAGATTATTATTGCTTGACCAATTTTTGTTCCAATAGGTTTACACAGTTGTCTCCTCCTTGTTTTCTAGTATACTATAATCTTCTCCAATCCTCTAATCTATAGTCACAGAAGACAGACTACTCTCAGGCTTATCGTTTGCCCTCTCTAGTGTTTATGATTTCATTTTCCTGCTCTATTTCCAAATGCTCAACAAAGACATTTTAGTGATTTTCCTCCAATTTTGAATTCTATTTGCTAGTTCTTCTTTAAAAAAAAAGAGTTACAGAGGTCAGATTTTTTCTTTTGTCCTGTGAATGAGATTGTTATGCTTGAACCGGCCCAGGAGGGGCCGGCTGGACCCGGTCCGACCCAGGTCTACACCAGGCGGAGGCGGAAACCAATAAAAGAAGGGGGGCGGACAAGGTGGGCCCCACTTGGGGCTGATTTAATTATGTGGGAGGAAAAATTTTGAATGCAAAGGGCTGTTTAGGTATTTGGTAGGAATCCATTATTGTTAATTAGGAGGATTAGGAGGGAAAGGGGGTTATCTTGAATTTGAATGTAATTGGAGATCTAGGGTTTCTTGCTTGGGCTCTTGGCGTTGCCGGAGATTGTCGGAGAGTCGTTCTTCCTCTCGAATCGAAGAACATTGTATCTTGCTTTTGTTTTGATCATCTACTAGTGGAATATAAGTCCATTGCTTGTGTTTCACTCAGATTTCCTACAGATTTTTCTGTTTTCTACTGTTTTCCTGCGTTTTGGGCTGATTTCCTGCTGAAAAACAGCAAATCTATTGTTGTTTTCCCCACTCAAATTGATAGGAATACTTGGAATACTTGGATCTAAGTATTTCCTATCAAATTGGTATCAGAGCGAGATCCGGGCGGTGGAGGGCTGTTTTTTCCACTGTTTCGCTGCAGATTTTCGCAGATTTTGGGTTGTCGGAGGCTGTTTTCCCCTGAAAGCAGCAGTTTTTTGGATTTTTTAGAGCAACAGTTGAGTAAAACAGCAGGTTTTGACTGTTTGGAGGGAGATTCTTGCTGTCCGGAAGAGTTCCCTTGCGTTCCGGAGGCATCTCTTTGGTTCCCATGGCATCTAAGCGGGTAGAAGTCTTGGAGACCGAGATGGGTCAATTTAAAGCGGATCTGGAGGAGAAGATGGCGACATTGAGCGAGAATGTGGAAGGGAAATTCATGGCCTTGGAGGATATGATGAAAAAGTTGTTGGAAGGGCAAGCAAGGGCTGTGCCAGCGGAGGAAAGAGGAGAAGGTAGTGGGAGCAAGGGTAAGGAGAAGGTGAATCCAGAAGAGGAAGAGG
>NW_021319804.1:708003-753517 GCF_001605985.2 Dendrobium catenatum
GCTTTCCACCTTGAGGACAAGGTGGTACTTGGGGAGGGGGGTAATGTTATGCTTGAACCGGCCCAGGAGGGGCCGGCTGGACCCGGTCTGACCCGGGTCTACACCAGGCGGAGGCGGAAACCAGGAAAGGAGGGGGGCGGACAAGGTGGGCCCCACTTGGGGCTGATTTGATTATGTGGGAGGGAAAATTTTGAATGCAAAGGGCTGTTTAGGTATTTGGTAGGAATCCATTATTGCTAATTAGGAGGATTAGGAGGGAAAGGGGGTTATCTTGAATTTGAATGTAATTGGAGATCTAGGGTTTCTTGCTTGGGCTCTTGGCGTTGCCGGAGATTGTCGGAGAGTCGTTCTTCCTCTCGAATCGAAGAACATTGTATCTTGCTTTTGTTTTGATCATCTACTAGTGGAATATAAGTCCATTGCTTGTGTTTCACTCAGATTTCCTACAGATTTCTTTGTTTTCTACTGTTTTCCTGCGTTTTGGGCTGATTTCCTACTGAAAAACAGCAAATCTATTGCTGTTTTCCCCACTCAAATCGATAGGAATACTTGGATCTAAGTATTTCCTATCAGAGATGCATCAGGCATACAGCAGCTTTTTTATGCTTCCATGTAGCTCTATCTTATTGTACTTTGGAACTTCGAGTTGTTTTGGGTTATTTCTTATATTTTGGCCTTATGTTATGAGCCATATCATGTGTCAAATCACGTGGCAAGTGTTCGTGGACTTGAGCTTTAACAAGCCCAACAACTTACTTGCATTCACCTAGCTCGTTGAACCATGTTGATCCCTTTTAACCACCCTTCGACACCTCCACATATGTTGACCTCCACGTCACAATTAGCTTGATCAATCACCTTTTTGGCCTACATATCACCCTCTTTTTTTTTATACTCCTCACTATTTATCTTACTATTTAAAGCAAAAGATAACATTATTATGTGCTGAAATGATCTTGTTTTAATTTATTTATCTTTTGAAAAATAAAATAACCCTTCAAACTCTTGAAAAATCACATGCCATCAATTTTAAACCATTTTCCCATGCTTGAATGTCCCCCCTCCTCTCTTCCCTCCTCTTCTTTTGACAATTGAGTAAACCTCTTGCTCATGACTATAAATATCTCTCTTCACTTGTTAAATTATGTTATAAGGTGAGATTGTAAGATAATCTCGAGTCATCTTATCTAGAAGGCAATATCATAATTATCATTGGGTCTACCTTAATAATAGAGTTGTATGTCCACACAACCACTACTTGAGTTAGGATTGTAAGCCCCATACTTCAAACCTATTTAATGGCAACCACTAAATACAGATCAAGATCTAAATAAAAAAAGAGGCCTCCCTACAGACCTTTGGGGATATAAGTCCTACTATCACTATAAGGTTAGCATAGAATCCTTAAACAACAAATGTAAGCAAACTTGTCAATACCTCAATCTTTGGGAATCGCTCAAAATAAGGTTGTAACTCTCAACTATTGGACATATCTGCATCAGTCAAATCTATAAGCCGCTATGTATAGGGG
Source organism: Dendrobium catenatum (assembly GCF_001605985.2). Classification (NCBI taxonomy): domain Eukaryota; kingdom Viridiplantae; phylum Streptophyta; class Magnoliopsida; order Asparagales; family Orchidaceae; genus Dendrobium; species Dendrobium catenatum. The sequence goes on from NW_021319804.1 coordinate 709,535, forward strand.
CACTCTAAAAATAGTGTTAAGTCCCACCTATTTAGCCTTTTACATCAAGATATAAGTCAAAGATTTTAAATTATTAAGCCCAAACAAATAAGTTCAAATTATTAAAAAATCCAAATCAACAAAATATGATTCAACAAATGCAAATCAAGATAATGCAATCCTCAGGCTAGCTCTACCACATAGAGATTGAAAGTCTAGCCAAAGGGCCACCTTCATGTCAAGGTCATAAGTTCCGCCATCAAGCATCCTAAGCATATAAGCCTCAATCTTGTAATCAAGTCAAAAAACAATCACTAAACCACACCTTCCACACCAAGTACAATCTTAAGCCAAGCTAACACGAAGTTGCCAAATCAACAAGATAAATCTCAAAGAAACCTCTAAAGTTCAATCAAATTCATACCAACTATAAGTTGGTGTATGTTATATTCAATAAAAATTTAAAAAGCAGGCACGTCAATTTATAAAGATGAAGAAATGGTGAAGATAGAATTGACTGTTCGGGTATTGATACGGTATCTAATGATGAATTGATAGCTCAAAAAAAAATTTTAATGGTTTGAAGTTGAAAAATGAAGGAATCACCTTGAGTGATGATGAGATTGAAGAAACCATTGCTAACATTGGAAAAGCAATTGAATCAGATGCAACTTTCACTTCACCATCATTGCAAAAGAAGCAATAAGGAGTTGGAATATCAAAGAAGCCCGAAGGAATTTAATTATAGTGGATTATCTAGTTGTGTTACTACCTTTGTTATTTCATTTTAAATTATAATTAATCTAATGTTAGTTGGAATAATACGTAAGAAGAAAATGATATTAAGAAGATGATTTTAAAGATGAATATGAGACTGAATTCAAAGATGATAGACATATTATATATGAAGTTTCTTCTAAAGAAGATGAAATTGAAAAAAAAATGAAGATGAACATGATCCTAATGGTTTAATTAAAATTTTAATTTTGGGCTTAACTTGAAGCTTGTTCACTTACTAATTATAAATATAATATTAACAATACGATTGAGATTAGCTTTATTTTTCTTATTGTGTGCTCATGTGGTTTATGATGATGAACAAAATTATTTTGCTGATAATTTATGAATTATCTTTATTTTTATTTATAGTTTGAGGTTTATGTTTTGATCTGCCTTAAGACTTATGCCTCGCCTCAACAAGGCAAAACATCATTGCTCCCGATTTCATCTTTTGAAACCTTGGCCTCAATGAATGTCATACATCACACAAAAACATGTTCACATGTATGCTCTAATTGCTCTTCTTTACAAAGTAAATCCAAAATCTGATCTTGAATCAATTGTGCATTAAGCCACTAAACCAACTTGAATACAATTCAATCAATCACACTAAACACACAGTGATAACATAGGAACGCATATGAACCACTGTCAAAATACTAGTCCAACGAATTAATTTGATTCATGTATGCATCATTAATGTCATCAAGATAAAGTAAGGGTAGTTGAGAATACCTGTCAACCCGTCCTACGAGAAAAACTTGAAAGAAGACAATTCATGACTGTAAACAATGTTTAAAGTTATGCAATATGATATTGAGGCATTTTCTTTTTGCAAGGCAAGTAAGCCTCATAGTGCTCCAAGGCATAAGCCTCAAATTAAAATCACTACAACAACATCAACATCAACATCAAGCCTTTATCCCACAACAAACCTGAAGCATTTCTCCACTTCAACCATCCAACTTGAATTCTATTAATAATATCCCCATCTATTTCACCATAACTTTGAATAATAGACCCAAAATATCTAAAATGAGTACACTTATTAATGACTTGATCACTTAAAGTCACAAACCCCCCACTAGATCTATTATTATTAAAATTACACTCCATGTATTCAGTTTTAGATCTGCTCAAACAAAAACCTTTAGGCTCAAAGGTTGGCCTCCATAATTCGAGTTTACCGTCAACTCCGTCTCTAGTTTTATCAACAAGAAGAATATCATCAGCAAAAAGCATACCCCAAGGTATATCCTCTTGCAAATGTCTAGTGAGAACATCCATGACTAAAGCAAAAAGATAAGGGCTTAATGTTGCTCCTTGATGTAATCCAACTAAAATAGGAAAATACTTGGTCAAACCACCTTGTGTTTGAACACAACAGCTCTTGCATGCATATCCCTAATGACTTGAATATAAGCAATATCAACTCCTTTCTTTTCTAGAACTCTCCATAGCACTTATTAAAAATTTTAAAAATAAAGCAATTATTAGTAATATTTTTAAATCATAATTGGTAGATCGAGTCCGCCAATTTGACCTTGGATAATGTAATCATGAGATCTTAATCGAGTTAATCACTCATTTCCCAATCATACTACAAAATTATAAAAATAAACTTAATCACCGCCAACCTATAGCACATGTGATGCCCTTAATCAAGAGTACTCTCACGTATCAAATTTGAAATGTAATTCACAATGCAGATTTGCGCCCACAGGAAACTCAATCCCCAAATCTAATATGAATTGTTGATAAACCAAATTCTATCAAGTAGAAATATCCACAAAACATAAAATGATCTTCCTTTAAAAACTCCATGTAGTTCTAGTCCCTAGAGTCCAAAAGAGTTCAAAGGAAGGGATCACCCTTCAATCTCATAAGCATTTAGTGCTCACAACTTTCAACTTTATATATCACCAATGGATGAAGCACATAGAAAGATAGCACAATTTAATAGCATACTAAAGCTCCACAGCATTCACATGGCATATGTCATAACAATATTACAGCTCGTTGCCTTCAACAAAGCATTAACTAAGAGTGGTTACAACTTTCAAGTCCCACTCTATGAATTAGGTTATCTAGTTCAGAAATATGAGCTAATCATGTGGACTACTGCTCTGCTTATCCTATAAGCAAGTTGTGAGCAATAAAATATTGCCTTAACTAGTTTAGGATAAAGGCAACTGAAGCATTCCTTCCCACCCTTCCCTCTATAGGATTATATTTTCTTACCCTTGTACAGAAAGGCCAAACTGCCTACATCAATAACTTAGAACTGCAAAACATAAGAAAATACTGCCAAAAACAAAATGAAAACATCGACCGGAGGATTCCACAAACACTGAAATTCCCATTCATTTTATCACCAGCAACTTATAATTAGTTCCAATTCAAAAAAACAAAAAAAAAAATTCTCATTGTTAAGATACTAAAAAGAATCAGCTCCAAAATAACAGCGTTTTATCAAAAAGAACAATCTTTTAACACGAGAACGCAGTTAAACTATCTCATCTCACAAGAACAGCAGAAGTCTAAAAACCCCAAACCAAAACACACGAAAAATCTCGATATTCCAAGAAGCAGACATGAAATCAAAGCCAATTACCTCGCCCAGCCGGAACTCCGGCGATGAAGGAAGAAGCGAGGCGAAGATAGGGTTGGCTTTCCCTGAACTAAGAGAAAGCGATAGACCGCCTAAGCTTTCGCCTGAGGAAGAAGTGGGAAGAAAAGGAGCGAGCCTGTCCAGAGAGGATAAAGCTTTGGCCTAAAGAGGGAACGGCGAAGAGAGTTCGGGAAGAGAAGGAACGACCGCAAAGCTTCAGCCGTCCGATGGCGTGTTGGCTGCTTTAATATTCGTTAAAGATTCAGATGATGAGTATTTCAATAATTTTACTATATAAATACTTCATTCATATTAGAAATAAACTTTGGATTTCTTTGGTTGATTTAAAATATATGAAATAAAATTCTATTTAAGAAAATATATAAAATAAAATAAAAAATAATCACTATGCTCTCTATTTTGTAGGACAATGTAATAATTTTACATCTATAAATCATTTATGTTAAATTATTTATAATTAATAAATAGATAAAAAAATTTATATTAAATTAATTTATTTAATTATTTAAATAAGATATCAATTGAACTGGGTTGGCTGGCAGTTCAAACTAGTTCACAACAATATGATGTTGGGCCGATTTTTAAGGTTAACTAAATCAGACATATGACTAGTTCACAGTCAAACCGACCAGTCCGTCCGACTTTCAAAACCATAGCAAAAAAGTCGAAATAATATTTGCTCTTTTATTTTAATTCTAAAAATCACCAAAAATATTTGATCCAATGAACATAGCATAGGAAGTATGCTTGATAGTATGTTATATATACTTGGCTTGCCACTAAAGGGGGAATAAAAATACTTAACGTTCATACTAAGGCCCCACTTATGTGCTTTTTATGTCATTATTTTACTTGTTTTTGCCCCTTTCTTTAGAAAATTTTCATGGAAAATGATAAATATGTCTCTTAGTCATGACTTTGTCTCTTAAATTGCATCATGTGATCTTTGTGTTGCTTCATAACTTCATGACTAGTTAGTGCAATCACTCATATTCTCAACCTTGAGTTTGGCCTCTTGATTGTGAGAGATTATTACGTACTGATATCAAACGTGTCCAGAGGTCAATCTGGATGCGTCATGTCACTCAATACAACACAATGCATGTTGTATTGGGTGACATGGCACCTCCGGATTAGCCTTCTGATGCGTTCGGCGTCCGCACGTAATATATTTTTCTTAATTGTGTTGCTTGTCTCTTGGTTGGCATCTCATTGGCTTCTTATGACCTCATATCAACTTGTATTTACCGACCTCGAGTTGAATGAGCTTAGGCTTCGTTTGAGATGACTTTCTTATTATTTTCTAAAGTAGCTTATGACCACAAAAAATTCTTAAAAATAGCAAAATAATAATAACCAAAAGTTGTAAGCTTCAATTGAGAGGATTTCCTTAAAACTATTGTAAAAAACAACATTTTAAATTTATTGTAAAAAATAGCTTTCTAATATAATGTTTTTTAATAGCAAAAAATTAATAACCAAATAAAAATTATAATTACAATCTGCAAAACTAAGCAATAAAAAATTACCACAAACAAAATGTTAGTCTTTATCATTTAAACTTTGATTAATTGTCCCTTCATAGTTCAATTTTTTAGCTTTTGGATAGCTTTTCTCTTCTTTTTTTCCCCTTTGGTTTATTTAGGATTGTTTTTTTGTTTTTTGTTTTCCATTTTTTCATGCTTTTCCAGAGGATTTTGTCCCTTTGGCTTTTCCTATTTTCTTAGAATCATTGTGTTTTTTTTTTTTTTTATTTTACAAGTTGAACCTCTGCTTCTAAAATTTATCAAAAAAAAAAAAAGAGTAAATAAGGAACTTAGTAAACAAAAAACCATCATGGTAGCAATGTGAATGGATTAAAAAATAAATTTACTATTATTATTCATTAAAGTACTTCAAGAAATTTTATTTTTAATAATCATTAGCAACTAGTTTATCAATATAAATTAATTAAGTAATAATTATGCATCTAAATAATATTAAAATTGGAATTCTAATTAATTCGTGAAAGAATAGTTTATCTAATAACAATAAATAACTTTTTAATGAAAATAAAAACTTCTAAGAGACAAAAAAAGTAAATATTTTGATATGATTATTAATCAAAGGCATGTCTTTAAAATTTTCAAAAAAAAAAATACATTTTACAAAAACATACTTTTTAATTTTTAAAATAACCCCATATTTCAGCTTCCATACAGCAAAACTTTCTCATATAGTCCCTCACCTTTTTACCAAATGCCTTAAAAATTTATTTCATCATACCTCTTGAGCACAATACTTAACCAAGAAAACCTTCAGATCATCCGAAAAATTATTCTGTGTAGGCACCGGACGTAGCTCTGTGTTTGGAGACGAATCAGAGCACGCCACGTCACCCGGTACACTGCGGGTATACAACCGCTATACACAACAAGACAGCGGGTACACAGCCGCCGTACACATCAAAGAGGTTATATGACGTGCTCTTATTTGCCTCCTGACGGCGTCCGGTGTCCACACAGAATAATTTCTCTACATCAAAACCATGTTGGCTTCATTTGTTTTACAAACAAGTAAACCGAACCAGAAGAGAACATCCTCCTTAGCTTTCATAGAGCAAAACTTCCCCAAATTGATTTCATTATATCAAAACACATAAGCAAAAATAAGAAATACTATCAAATTGGGCTTCTTTAGTGCCTTCTCATTAGTTCTTAGGATGCTTTCTTTCTTTGTTTTGCAGACAAAACTAGACCAAAATAGAAGGTGGCAGACCCCAAAAAAATGTATATATGCATTCCCCACTGGACTCATTTAGAAGAATTAGTAAATATATACAGAAAAAGCTATATCTAAACTAGAGCTCGAGTTGAATGAAGAACAAAGTTGGAAAAAAAAATCTTACAATCTATCCATCTTCCCAGTATATTTGAGCTCGGCACATAAGTCGTCGTAGACTAGCCGAACAACTTCAAGCTCACTTCTGAGCTCTTGTTCCTGCAAATCAAAAACAAGGTATAGAAGGCCATGAGATGATGATTCTATTAAGATCCATGTGTGATGTAGTGGATTGGCAAAAGAAACAGATCTGCTAGAAGAAACACCAAGAACAAGAGAAAAAATCAAGCTCAAAAGCTTAAAATCATATAAAATTCATCATTGATCTTTCATGTTACAATACTTGCATATTTATAAGCTAATACGTACATTCTAGAAGCTAATAGTAACAAACTTAGATAACATATTCCTAAAGCTGCATTTAGTTAAGATGCTCCTACATCAATTTGGAAATGTTTAACCTCGCTGCGCAAGATTTCTATTTCAAGTCCAGGTCATATATATATTTGTAGTGGGTTTGTATAAAACTCCCTATAATTTGGTCTTTTTTCTGTTTAAAAATTCATAACAAGTTTAATGGTTTATCTTATTTATAAATAAGAATGGCAAAACCTCTCATACATGACAGGATTTTTAAAATCGTATGCCTTGGCTTCTTTGAAACCTTGGTAGCACTGCTAGTGTTTGTTCTGCTGGGATTTTATAATAAACTCTAGTAGTTGATACTAGAAACATCTTGATTTCGAAAAAAAACAAGGTATATATATACCGTAGTTTCAAGAAAATCAAGCAAAAGGCCAGGGGGTTGAGAAATCCTACACCCTTGGGAATTTTATATTAGTAACCACACAAAGGATTTTTAGATCCCTAAAGATAAAGCAGCCTTACCAATATTGTAGATTTTTGAGGACTTAATGCTAAAGTACCGAACCATTGGGTTTGTAAGTTTAGATATTTAAATCATGAATTCTCACAATCTTATGAAACTCATGAGATGATTGTTAAAAAATCCAACGGGATTAGGTTATTCCTTTTAAGGAAGAGAAAGATAAGCCACTTCTACATGTAAAGTTAAATTGTATTTTCAAAAAATATACATATGAAGATGATGACATTGTGCGTAGATGGTGACTCATTAGTTGAGTGATAAGTCCCAACTATGAGACCCATGCTCGAAGCACGCAACTCGTATAAAATTGAGATGTATTTGCTAAATGGCGAAAAAAAGAGATGATGACTGATATAATGTTAAACCTAGAAGTTCAAAAATCAAAGCTAAATGCTTGAAGACAAATAAGGCGACATATACAACAAAGTACTTTGATCAAAATAAAGGTTAAATTAAGCCGACCAAGGTCTGGTATTTTCGATGGCATTATGGCTTTCTTCGAGGATTTGTATCCCCTATAATTTTCAAAGTGATTAGACTTGAAGTGTAAGTGATCGAACCAACTCATGAGTTGGCTTGAATTTAGCTCATTAATGACTTTATCAGCCATGCTCAATGAGTTATCACAAGTATTATTAAGCTCAACAAGCAACTCATCGAGCTCAAGCACATTGAAGAGCTCGAGTTTGCACTCAAGGGAAACTAGTTGAGTAGACCTCGAGTCAAGTATGACTTGAGCTGGAGCTCGACTCATTTATAGCCCTAGATTAGACTAACGCATAACTCGGACTACTGGTCTTTTGAGCAGGGTAAACCCAAAATTTTCACTTAAAAAAATAAGCTATCTCACTGAAGCGGAGAATGTAAAGGTACCGGAAATTGTCAATGCAGAAATAAATGAAGAAAATGGAAAATGCATCTCATATGAAAATAGACACATCACCTTATGTGTAAGTTCTTCCACCGACTTCTCAAGTTCCATGCACCTGTGTAGTGTAGAAAACATAAAACTATCAAGCTGAAAAACTGCTTCAATGGTTACTAGTCTAGTAGTGATCACTAGTTATTTATGCAGTACACTGCAAGTAAAATATAACAGTAATACCATGCACATCATAATTAACCATTAATATCTATGCCGCATTGAATTATCTTTAGTATATTGATTTTAGCGGACACTCCAGGCTCCTGAAAGCCACCAAATGACCAATAAAACCTCCATAATTTTTGGTAGTAATTTACAAAGGAACATTAATGAATTTTGAGATATAACAAATTTGAAGAAGTTCCATGGAGAGGATTTATGAAAGAAGGATTGCAATAAATACAATAAGCATGCTGTGACGAAACAAGATACAGTAAATAGAACGTCAGTTGCCATCTACTTACTGTTGAGTGAGTTGTTCCCTTCGTTGTACCATGGTTATAAATGCTTGATTTCTATCCCTCTTACCATGTTGAATCTGTCAAATAAATACAAATGAAAAGCTACGATTTAAGTACTAACTTAAGTTTACATACACAAACTACAAAAAAAATTTACATTTGAAATCAGCATGCAGTTTGTTCTCTACAGCATTTAGAAGCCACTAGGCAAGTTGCCTAGTGTTATTGCACCTTGCATGCTAATGGAGGTTGGGTTCGAATTTTAAAAAAAAAAAAAAGTCATTTAGACCTGAATTTGAGGTTTGTTTTTGTGTGCAGGGGCATTTCCACTAGTAACAGACTGCAGCTTCAGCGCCTCAGTTGCATATATATTTTCTCCATTATTTTCATTTTCTGGCAGTACTGCAAAAACATTCATAAAAAATCGAGTTGATGAAGTTAGAATAATAACCGGATCAATAAGCACAATTGAAACCACGACAGGAAAATTTTATTTTAGTTACACCCTACCTCAGAATATAGAACTTAATTTTCTAAAAAATAAAAAATTACATTAATAACCAACCCTCCCCTAGGTTTTAGTAAATGTAGCAATTCAAGAAGAATAGTTACGAGCATTAAGATTCTTGTTACTTAGTGAACTGTTAAACAAAGCTTATAGAGAACTGACAATCCAACCTTAGGGATCTCTCAACACTAACACAAGGACATGACACTGGTGAGTGGCACCTGTTACAGCGGGTAAAGGGATCCATGAAATAATATTAGGAATAATACATTAGAAATTTTACAATAACAAATACATTATTTTAAAAGTTTGAGATGTTTTGTGCCTAATTGGACATGGTCATTCATTATGGTAAAAATAATCATCTTATCATACTAAACAAGAAGTTACGATGTGGATTATGGATCCTCCACTGTTTTATGTAAAATGATACACTGTGTTAAACTATATTGAGTTTTAATAATTCTGCTCAAATTTTTCTCAAGCCTTTCTCCAGCCTGCCTTAATTTTTTCCCCTACTAATGTAACCATTGTGCTTCTTATCTGCACCTTCCATGCCCAAATCATTGAACCTCAAATGATTACATTCACACTTCACAGAAACTACTTCCTTCCGTTCTGTAGCATAATTTTTCATCTTCCCAGAACATCTATCTCACATTCACACTTCCGAGACAGTATGCATTCTTATTTCTGTTTCATTAAACTTGCCCTCTAGTTTCCGTTTTGACTAGACAGTATTTAATTTCCGAGCACATCAATCTTAAGGTCTGAGAATTCAACCTAAAGATCATAAATCGACTGAAACTTGGCTGACATTCTTTGCTCAAATGACTGGGATTAAAATCCATATAAAAGACCAAGGAATTTAATTTGCCTGATCAAAATCTTCTGGAACCAATCTAAAACTACGTCTGGTGGGCTCTATTAAATATAAATATTAAAACAAATGCACACAAGCATATCTTCATGGTAAAATCATGTATACATGTATGTGAAAGACATGAAGAAATGCAAATTTTTGTATCTATATAAAACTTTTATAGATATGAACATAAGTAAAAATCTATGGACTTAAGTAATGATCAAAAGACCCGTAATTATCCATAAACACTCTTCTTTAATGATAATGATCCATAGATCCCTTCTAAGTTAAGTTTTTCTAATGAGGTGGTTTTCCTATTTTATGTGAAAACCAAAATTAATTGTTTTTCCTTCCTAGAGTGCTGTAGTAACATGTGAGTTTGTAGCAGCAATGCAATGGTAGGGCAACAGCAAGGCAACAATAATGCAATAACAAGACAATTTGGATACTTTAACAAGATACCTAAAACAAGAAAACAAGGTAATTCACAAATAACAACAAAATTTTTGCAAATAGCAATCAAAAATAAGGGTGGTAGACAACCATAATTAGTGATTACAATAGTATCGGAACCGAAACCTTTCAAGCTTACAAGAATTCTGATTTTAGATTAATTTCTTTGCAAGAAATTAAGCTTATTTATAAGCAAATACAACATGAATAAACCCAAATATATTTATGTATTCCAATACCAAGAATTGGTCTATGCAAGGGCTAATCTTAAGCTAGCCTATGTATATTTTTCAATTCTTAAGGTAGGTCAAATTTGCCTTTTTTGGGACCATTTTCACCCCCGCACTATCTTACCTCGCATTGCTTCATTGAATTTTATTTCAATACTTCCACTCATATTCATTAAATGTATCAAGTAATATTGCAATATGTAAAATTTCATCTCAAACTTACATGATTATTTTATTGTTCATAAAAAACATCCTACCGGCATCTCTCTCTCCTACACACATTGCTTCTACTTTCCCAGCAACAAGTCCACAAATTGGATCCAAGTAAAATTATACAGCCTTCGAAGTCATAATTTTTTGCTAAAACTGGTTGCCCGTTTCACTCTCTTGCCCAAAAAATAGCCTAACACATGCTAAACATCTATTCTAATAATTATGCACCTTAATTTGCTCAAGTTTTCGTCATTTGGACAAATTATCTTTACGGCTATCCAAAAGCAAATCCCAGAGGCGCCAATGTTGCTGCGATTGTTTTCCTGATTTAGACAAGGACATGCCTATTAAATGGTCATCTTAAAGAAGCACACAGAAATAATTTAACAATAATCCTTGCTAGCAATCTCTCGAACAAAGATATTGCAACTGGAAAAATTCCATTGAAATTTGCATGGTGATAACATTAGCGCAAAGAATAAAACCATTTGGAGCATCATGATTAACATCATGTTTATATGATCTAGCTCTAAGAATGAACAATAGCAACAATTGTACAAATGAAATTATGAAAAGGTATGCATTCAAATTTAACATCTGATACTAATAGTGCACATGTTTAAAAGTTTCAAATTGATCAATTATTCTTTTTCAACTATCTATTCATGCATCATTTCATATCTTTCAACAACTTCTTGCTTTTTACATATTTCTTACTTCACAATGATCCAGGCCATGCCATGTTTCACAACTTATAACTATATACATTTAGCCTAAATCCATTAACAATGCACTCAGAACAGGACCGCACAAGGGCATACAAATCTCAGACTAACCTTCAGTTGCCAAGTTTTCACGCAGGAACATATTAAAGTTATTGTATTTGAAAAATAAACCATGATTAAAGGACTACCTGCTTGAGAACTTTCCCCACCATTGGCAAGGAAACTCTTCAGTCTTGTGAAGCTTGATTGGGGCTGTGATACATCCGCTTCTTCTACATCCTGTGCACACTTCCTTCTTTTAGCTTCCTGCACACTCTCGAATGTTTCTTGATTATACACTCGATAACCATCTGGTAATTCTTTTGAAGATGAAACTTTAAAAGCAACATAACCAACCAAATGACAATGATACTTCCTGCAAAGCGAAATGGCCAAATCCCACTAATAAGATTCTCAGAAGTCAAACTACATGGAATGACACAAGGTTTAAGAAGGATCATGAAAGGCTTCTAAAACATCACAACCAACATAACGCATTAATGCAATAACCATTCTAATTGCCTACTGATACACAAGAGAAAAATGGTTTTACAGAAGTCAAAAAAATAGGAAAAATGAATTTACCGATGTCCAAAAATTAGAAAACAAGGACCTCAAACAAATTAAGTAGAGAACAACTTGTAGACCACAAACATAGAGACTTAATGAGAGTTTTATAAAACTAGATATTAGAAAAGTCAAACAATAAATTTTTAAGTAAAGAACAGGTAAGCATGCTTGTTTCTTTTAGAGAAGAAAGATATGCACCAAGAAAAACAATTCATTAATTCACTGCAATAGGTGATTGAAGTTACGAAATGAGCATATACGTGAAAAGGTTGGAGTAGCCCCAGTGGAAGATAAGATTAGAGGGAGTTGCCTTAGATGGTTTGGTCACATAAAATGGCGACCTTCAGATGACCCGGTTAGAAAAGTAGATGTATTAGATTTGAATTGTGATAAGAAAGGTAGAGGTAGACCTAAAAAGACTTGGTTAGAAAATATTAGAAATAACCTTTCTTTATTAGATTTAGATGAAAATTTGAATCTTAACAAGACACAATGTAGAAAAATGATTCATGTAGCCGACCCCACATAATGGGATAAAGGCTTGTTGTTGTTGTTGTAGGTGATGGAAGTTACCTAGGCAAGTTTCAGAAATAGAAAGAAATCATAACATACTTCGATGAAATTTCTGTATGGAACATATGAGCAGGCTTGCTTGCTTGATTGAAAAAAACAAAAAAGGTTAAATCACAATATTCCAGTGACATGAATAGAATATTACAAGCATAACTTAATAGGAAGAAAAAAAAATGGAAAACAATGACTTCACAGACCGACACATCTTTGGGATTCAGATATTAACAACAGGTTCTGCCATTAGCTTAGGAATCAATAATGAGAGTACTGCATTCTTAGTATAAAATGTATTCAGTGATTCAGTGGAAATTGATAAGATCATATAAATGATATAATAAAATAAGAGGAACTCTAGCAGTCCACAAAAAACTCCTCAAAGATTTACGATCTATTTGGAACAAATTTTTAATTGTTTTGCTTTTTCATACCGCTATCACACTTTTATTTGACTATTATTTTTTTACTATTTTTTTAAAAAAAAATATAGTGGGAAACTCTTTTTATAATCATATCTAATAGAACATTATAGCTGTAATAAAATTATTATTTAACTTTTTCCAAAAAAAAAAAAATTATAACACCATGCTGGCTCAAGAAAAACGGCACAACGGCATGAATAACGCTTTGCAGATATAGGATTTAATTACCCTTAAGTTAGATTGTATTTAACCATATTTTCCCTGAGGTTAGTGTCAGGGTTTAGTTAGATTTAGGTCATTATTATGAGCACAAGCACTCATAGTTAATTACCTCTCTTAACACGTATGAGAGTGCTCTCAATTAAGGATGAATAATTTTAATTATTTTAGTCTCAGTTGTGGGGGAAAATGGTGGTAAACCCGATGAAGATCACATGGTTCCGTCATCTCATGTATGCCAAATATTTCAGTCTACCAAAACTAGCAATCGTTAATCATAGTGTCAAGGGAATCTAATTAGCAGTCATGAGTTGACTCCTCGCAGAGATCCCGAACAGACTGAAATGGTTAAATATAGGTGGATTTGGTTTAGATTTGAAAAAGGTGGTTTAGGGTTTATATCTATTAGAATACCCATAAGCTATTTGGTTTGAGATTTATAACTTCGTTTAGAAGTTATCCAAAAATTTGAATTGAAGCGGGTCTTACGGCTTCTCCTAGAAGTAGCCCAAGTGTTTGAATTTGGGTCGGGACTTATGGTTTTCATTGAAAGTAGCACGTAAAGCAAATCTTACGCTTCTATTAGAAGTAGCCCAGGTGCTTGAATTTGGTTTATTTACCAATTTTTCTAACATTTGGGTCTTATGACTTCACTTATAAGTTGCTCATTGGCTAGTCTTACAACCAAGCTCTATAGGCTATGCTACCTAATTATTTTGGTTGAGGGTTTGATATTTTATTTAGAAATTCCCCAAAAAATAGGTTTTACAACTCCCTTTAGAAATTCCCCAAAAAAATAGGTTTTACAACTCCCTTTAGAAATTGCCTGATTATTTGGGTATAATGGATCTTATTGTTTCTCTTTGGAAGTAGCCCAATGGTGAGTCTTACAACCAAGCACTATAAGCAAGGCTACCCATTAGTTTTGGTTGTTTAGGTCAAACAGCGTCCCTTAGGAAGTAGCATGAAGGTTTGTATGACTTACTGCTTCCCTTTGGAAGTAGCCTGGTTATTTGTGTTTAGGGTATCTTGGACTGCACCCGTAGGTATTTTAGCTTGTAGTTGTTTGCTAGCTTAACATTAGACGAGCTTTTAGTTGTTTACTTCCTGCTTTAATAGTTCAGTATTTTACCCTGCTTTTCTTTTCTTGCACTTTAGTTGTTAATACATTGCTTTTCTTTCATGTACTAGTGCCCTGCTTTACTTTATGTACCGTACTTTACTTTCAACACCCTATTGTTTTGCTTTAACATTTATTTGGTATTAATCAATTTTACTTGCTTGCTTGCAGGAATTCGTGCTACCTTAGAGTTTGCACAAGAGTACAGGAGAGCTTTCACAGAGAGTTGTTTTGGAGAGTTTGGTGTTCAGAGTTTGATGAGCTTTGTTTGAGAGTTTGAGTGTAAGTTTGTTGAGAGCAATTGTTGGTTGTACAGTATTTTATTTGGTGCTGAGTTGTACACTCTTAGTACAAACACTATATTTTTGCATTTCCTTTTATAATTGCTTAATTAATTAATTAACTAATTAACCAAAAATAAATTTTCTAATTAATTGCATTAATTAATTAACCAATAACAAATCTGATTGATCTCATTTAATTAATTAACAGGCACCCATATTTTAAACTGATCTCGAATTTTTAAATTAACAAACGAATAAATTTAAATGAATTTCAATTAATTAATTAACTTTAATTAATTAATTTCAATTAACTAATGGATTTTTATTAATTAATTAATTTCAATCAATTGATTAATTTCGATCAAGCAATTTCAATTAATTGATTAATTTGATTTTAATTAATTAATTTTTATTAATTAAATTTAATCTAGTTAATTGAATTAATTAATTAAAATCAAATTTAAATTGCTCTCCAATCGGTAGTCTTCTGGGGCGATTTCGGCAACCTCCCGACATCCCCCTCAATGGGGAGGTCGGGACGGCACTTGCCATTGTTTTCTTTTCGGCCGAATCTAATAAGATCTACAGCGTGAGGGCTTTAGTTGATATTCTTCCTGGCCGGATCTAAAATCGATGGCGAGAGTCTTCAATTTGCACCTATTAGCTTATCCCTCATTTTATTATTATTATTATTATTATTATTATAAAACATACCATTGCCAATTCTTGGTATCAATGGGCTATTAGTAGACAAGATTATACAGTATACAAGAGTGAAAGCTATGAAACCTTCTGCACTTGAGGTCGGAAAGAATAGTAATTAAATCGGATACAAAACGGAGGTCGTATACTCGTACGTGGGTCTTACGAACTAGGGCGTTCGTGTGTATAGTGCCGAACGAAGCAGGCTAGTAGGCGGTGGCTCTGGCGCTTGAAAAAGGAAAAAGCAGCGCATCGGGAGGTTTCATGTGGGTGTGGTTAGTTGACCTAACCACACAAAGCAAGTAGGCGGGTGTTGGAATGTAAAGCGTGGAATCACAAAAGCATACGGATTGAAGCAAACGATCGTGAGGAGTTCGAGGACAGAGCGACTAGGTTGAAAGCAGGTTCGGGTGGAGGAGACCGCACAAGTTGAAGTGGAGTATCAAAATACCTAAATTCAAGGTGAGTCCTCGTGTATTTAAATTATAGTAATAGTTTTGCTTTCTTCTAAATTTAATGCATAGAAGGATATTACTACATGCTTATTTAGTTATTGTTGCAAGTTAAATCATATTTTATTTTTCTCATATTCAATATTATTCATATTGGTATATACGATAATTAGAATGTTATGTTTAACATTTTTATATAAAGTTATTGAATTTTATATGATTGAAATGGCTAGATAGATATGCTCACATGTATAAGTTGAATGATGGAGCATAGCCCCTCGTGGCACTAGCTGGGTACGTAATGTACCCACACTTGTTAAAATGAAAAAGAAAGTACCTTCATTGGTACTATTTTAGATGATATCTCCTGTAATAGGTGTATTAGTTACAAAAAATGTTATGACATGATATGATTATTACATACATGCATATGATGTGATTTATGGCCAATTCCAAATTTAAAGGTTATTAAATATGATTACATTATAGTTTATAACAAGCATGCATATTATTCTAAAGGCCTTGAATTACTGTAATTTAGAAGCATGATGTATTGATGTGCTCACTGAGTGGTGACTCGCTCTTTAATTGCAAATGTTCATAGGTATTATCCAAAGAGTTTAAATGAGTTGAAGAGGATAGAACGTGTATCGTAGTCGCGACGCTCCGAGAAAAAGGTATTTACAGCATTTTACTTAAATACATTTGAGATATTAGTTGATCTGTCAATATATTGGAACTTGTTTTAGAAAATGAAATTTTAAACCCATCCGACCATTTATTCTCACCTCATTAATTCGATCCTCTGGCCTAGATCATAACATATAGTAATTATGGTCCCAATTCAAATGGAATCCTTTTTTTCAGTCATCACCGTTTCCATACAGCATACAGTGGAGAAAAAATTCAGGGATACAAGTAATGCAAGGTTAATATAGATTGTCAATCACTGTTTTTTCTAATATATTTCTTTCTATGCTATGTCCTCAAATTGTGACATGTATGCCCCATAAATTTTGTGCATGTTGCCACCTCAACTCATAAGAAATCGAAGCCTTTCTCTTTTATGCTTTTCAACAATCTCCTTGGCGTATGTTGAACTACGTTTTAAGGGTTGACATCAATTTTCATGTTTTTCCATTGTGCTTAGTATTGCACTTCGTGCTCCACAGTCCAGCAATCTATTTGTATTTATTACTATCCAATGAAAACATAATGATGTTTACAGCACACATTAACAGCTAGCGAAGAAACTAATATAAACTTCCAAACTAGCTGATCTAGAAAGGACACAAATGCAGAGGGTTAAGGTTTATTTCTGAGTCTAATACTAGTACAAATTGTCTAAGATTTCCTTGTCAGCATCTACCTGTAGTATATACTTAGACAACCAAAATCTTTTGTTCTGTGAAAGGAACAGCAGTATATCCATTGATTGGCATGATCGTACTGGCAAACAAGATAATCGTCTAAACCCTTAATAGTAATCTCTGCAGCTCATCGTTGCACTATGTAGTGAACTCATCACTAGTTGATACAGTATTGATGCCTTCTTGCCAATCGCCTCCAGTTTTCGCAACCTTTTCAGGAGCCTTATGACAATGCCCTTCATGCATGATTGCATATATGAAAACCGAAGGTAAAGCTTCTCTTAATGCTATAGCAACGCAAGCAGCAATATAACAACTAGCTAAGCGAGCATAATTTATACGCAATTGAATTCCCTGAGTGCAATGCATCAATTGAAAGGAAACTAAATGCAAAAAAATTACCAATATTCCAGTGCCATGTCCTTCAGGCGGTTTTCCAGTTTATGAAAAATGTCTGATTTTTCAAAATCCTGCTTATCATGAGTAGGTTTCAAACAGTCAA
Organism: Dendrobium catenatum; assembly: GCF_001605985.2. Classification (NCBI taxonomy): domain Eukaryota; kingdom Viridiplantae; phylum Streptophyta; class Magnoliopsida; order Asparagales; family Orchidaceae; genus Dendrobium; species Dendrobium catenatum. The sequence continues at coordinate 727,265 of NW_021319804.1, forward strand.
CCTGGAGTACCCCTGGCAATGACAATGTAATTATCATTAGTGACAAATCAATGTTCAACAAAACAGATAAATATCTCAAGATGCACCTAGATAGAAGTAATGAGAAAAAACAAAAAGAACAAACGGCCTCTTACCAACAACCCCTCTACATTTGTGAACCACACGCCAAAAGGGCTGCCGATCAAAAACCACAAAAGATTATTAAGTAAACAATCAAGGAATATGAAAGGGATTCCCAAAAAAACCATAGTAACATCTAAAAGGTGGTCATATATGTATTAGAAAAGAAAGTGCCTCAACCTAGAGTAAGTATTATACAATAACATCAAACATTTATCCCACTACATGAGGTCAGCTACATGAATCATTTTTCCCCATTGAGTCTTGTTAAGAGTCTAAAGTAATTGCAAAAGAGATCAAGCATCACAAAAAAGAATGCCAAAATTTATGTGGTTCGGCTAAAGTATACGTCTGCAACCGCATAGAGATCAAATAATTCGTTAAATTTCATAAAGAGTGCACGAAGAATTACACTCAAATAAAGCTGGAGAAATAGACAGATAAAATTTTATCTAGTTGAAAGAAAATGCAGTCAAAAGTTGCAAAAATGAGGATAGGACTAAAAAAAGAACATGCTTTTGTTTCTCTAGTTACTCTCTTCAACTCTTTATTGCTGGAGCTCAAATGAGAATAGTTCATTGCTATGACCAAGAACTTATACTCTTGCTAAGACCAAAAGATGACACCACTCTTCCTTCTTGAAGAAGCCGAAAAATTTCACTTGCAGGACCCCAAGTATCACAAAATTTTTAAAAGGTAAAGCATAATTTTTTTTGGCATAAAAATATGGCCCAAAAGTTACCCCTTTTTTTTCTCATTCCTCCATAAAACATCACAGTTATTTTCATGGCATCCTATTTTTAATTTCGAATATTTTGCTATATATAAGTATATATATATTCATTTAATAGCTTAATTAATTAAGAGTTCATTAACAGTTTAAATTACTGTAACATATTCTTAATTAAAGGATAAGTAATGTTAATGTTATATCACTGTAGCATACAACCACTTTTTTTAATTAATTCTGCTGTAGCGGTTCTACTAATCAGAGCATGCAAAGGTTGATTTTTGGCATGCTGTAATCCCACGGCTAAGAGTAAGTTTGGAAGATTGAGTGGAAAGAGCACTATTATATGATATATATAAAATAAGATTTAGTTAAGTAAACAGCAGTTCCCATTCCTTTTTCCCAACTCGATCCTCTGGAGTTCGAGTTGGGGGATCCGTGAGGGCTTGCGGGAGCTGCTGCTGGCTGCTGGGAGGAAAACTTTCAGAAATAAAGGTCAGAAAATCAGTATTTGTTGAAATGAATGTTTGCTGAAATGGTGGAATTCAGTAATGTTTGCTAAAATTTGTATTTCTGAAATGTTGGAATTCAGTAAGGAAAAAGAGGCTTAATCAATGTTTGCTGTTACTGAATTCTGCGTTGCTGAAATTATACTGCAAGGTTTGCTGAAAAGTGAAAACATGTAAGGATGTTTGCTGAAATTAGGTATGCTGTTTTTTTGTTGAAAACGGTAAGGAAGAGGGGCTGTTGCTGAATTCAAGCGGGGAAAAGAGAAAGGAAAGGAGGGGAGGTGAGGAAAGGAGGGGAGGTGAGGAAAGAGAGGTAAGGGAAAGATTTTGGGTTGACTGAGGAAAAGTGCATTTGAGGTAAATTTATAAGATTATTTTATAACCTATATTAGTTTATTTAAATGCATAATAAATCACAAAAAAGTATGCTTTAGGCTGTTACAGAAGGAAAAGAAGGTAGGGTATTATAGAAAAACCAATTGATAGCAAGGTGATATACCAATTTGTAGTATAGAAAAAAGCAATATTTTTATATAAATGTGGCAGTATGTTTATTTAATTGTGGTGGCAATTATTTTCATGTTAAGCATGTTAATGGTTTACTAGCATATTTGGTTTCAGTATTAGTTAGATGAGTTTATTAGATATACATGTTTATTACAATATATAAAGATGTATGATAGTAGAAATGTGAAGCTTTATGAAAGATAAAACTAAATATAAATGAAATGTGGAATAGACCCGCATAAGTAAAGGCGAAAGACCTGACGAGATAAGCCTTAGGGAAGCCGTACAAAAAGTACCCTACATTCTCTCACTTCTAAAAGTTGGGAATTCGAACCCTTCTTGATTGAGAGAGCTTCCCTCCAACTCTAAAAGTTGATATTGCGGACCAAACCTTGAATTAGAGAATTAAAAGTGTTCAAAAGCCTATAGTCATCATATGACTTGCCCAAAGTATTGAACAGTAAATATAATAGGAAATGTGAAAAGTTAAATATACATTGATGTTTTATACATGCTTATTATATAAAACCCAAATTGTTTTCAATTGGCTGCAAACATGTTTCTTATTTCTTATACTATGTTTATGTATTTCATGAAGCTCTAGCTCATAAGCAACAGTTGTACTGCAGGACAAGGGAAAGAGCCCACGGGGTTCTAGGCAGGAGATTGGCTGCACTTTTGTGTACATACGTTTTGAGTGTACATAGAAGTCAGAATAGAAAGTTGTACAGCAAACGTTTGAGTATGTAAATATTATTCGAAAATTTAGTAAGTTGTGTATTTTATTCGATGCGTTTTAAATATGCTTCCAGTTATGAAATATGAAATAGAATCTAAGGTTTGAAAAACTTAATGTTTTGGGATAGTTTAAATAGGCTATTTCCTCTCACTTGATCTTGATAGATGCATTTCAGGATGGGTGTTATTAAGAGATATGTCTCTCCAGATTCACCCTCTCAGTTACACTGCAAGTCGACTGTAGGGGAGGTAAAAATGGGTGTACATTAAAAAAAAAGAACTTTTTTTCTCAGATGAACTACTCTCCTCTCTCTTCCTTTTCCTCTTTCTCTCCTCTCTTTATTGCTTCTTGTTGTGACATGTATCAACACCAAGCAATCATCTACTTGTATAGTGCTTAGAGGTGATAAGTAGCAAACTTGAATATGTAAGATAGATGATATTAGGTATCATAATGTTGATATTAGGATGAGGATGGTAAGTAATAAACTTATAGAAGTTATATAAAATATAGTGGGTAAAAGTTTATATGATTTAAGCAAAGAAATTTATTTTCATATCATTAAATATGAAGTTAGGCAATTTAAAAAATTTCAAAATAAGTTCATAAAAATTCTAAAAAGAAAAGACCAAAAACCTACATTTAGACCACGGAGTTCATTATAGTGAATAGCCTAACAAAACAAAACCAATGTCAGGCCAATGTCAATAATTCTTTTTTTTGGGAAATAATGTCAATAATTCCGTCCTAAATTTTGCATGGTTAAAAATTCTCATAGGTTTATTGTCCAACCAACAACAACAACAACAACATCAAGCCTTTGTCCCACTTAGGATTCATGTCCAACCAAAAACCAATAATCAAAACAAGAACTCCATATAAAGTAAATAAACACACTATTTACATCTAATTATTGTAAGATCCATAAAGAGCAAACATGACAAAATAACAGATATAACTTTGAAACACAAATATATCAAATAAAAAATCATGGGGCATTCTAAAGTTTCCAGGTTTAATAATAATATTAAATCAAGGAATACTAACCATTATAAGACGGCATCGATGGTATATATTGAATCCATGTATGTCAAGGTGTGGTGCCCCATTTAAGAATCCGATGACAGTCCCAATTTCCTCAGACTGAATTGAGAAAATTAAAGCATGTGAAAATATGATAGTAAGTATTCAAAATTGTATAAAAGTTAAAGTTATAATTACTAACAAATTTTATACCCTAATTTTTACAACTCAGAAAAATGATTACAAATACTTTTCTTAAATTCTTTTGATATATATATATATATATAATTTAGACTAAATTAATTTAATAATGTTATTCATGGGTTTAATTTCACTGTACAGTAAAACTATTCTACAGTTAACTCATTTTCCATTTCCATTCACTCCATGCACTAACAGATGTACTAATGGATGGTCATATGCCCAATTTGGATTAAAAATAAATTTATAAAAAAATTTCAAAGTTTAAAGTGTTTTCTAATTTAATTAAATCCATTTGAATCGATATAAGTAAACCCAAATGATGTGATAATGCGCTTTACACATAGCTGCGTAGCATTAGACGACTTGATTTGGGCAGTCGCAGTCCATTCTAATTGAATAGAACGGAAGGTGATCATGCCATCTCCTACGCCTGAGACAACAATCACCGATCAAAACCCCTTTGATTAGAGAAGATCAAATTGGTTTTTTGATCCAATGGATCTAGAAGAAGTGATGTAGGCAAGGGGGGGAGGGGGTGTCTTAACATCTTGAGTCTTTGGGCTGCTTGTTGCCTCTCAGGTTGGACCTTGAATGCTTTGATTTTGAGCTAAATTCTTGAGAGCTACTTGGTTCTAGCTCATAAATGCTTGAACTAATGTTAGCTCATTAATATGAGGAGTTATTGCACTTGAAAGCTCATTATGTGGAGTTTGGAACCTTTCCTCTTCCCCTTCTTTGTGTCTCCTCGGTTCCTCCCTTGGTGTTGTTTCCGTAGATGGTTCTTCTCCCTTTGTTGGCTGCTGGTTCCAGTCCACTTTGCGCCTTTTAGGTTTGCTCCCTGGCTGCTTTCCCGTGGCTCCTCTACCCGGTTCCTATGCTGCCTTTTCGGTTTGTTCCCTGCCTGCTTTCACATGGCTGTTTTACCCAGATTTCCTGTGCCTTTTCAGGCGCTGATTCTGGAATGAATTGTGACTTTTTGGAAGCTGTTTGCTGCCCCTTTTGGTGGCTTTTCAAGTGTTGTTTTGGTCAGAACTTTTGGCCTCTAGTTCCCATAATTTATTCGGTTAATTAGTGTGTGTTATGGATGTTTGGCTGCCATCTTTTATCATATATATATATATATATATATGTGTGTGTGTGTGTGTGTGATGTTTAGAGAGTTTTTAGTGAGAGTTATGATGATAATTTTTGGATCAAACCTGCGGGTTTCTTTGGAATAGCTTGCGAGCTATGTCCTACGCCTCTCTCCTCTCTATAGCTTGCGAGCTATACTTCGTCTCGGCTTCTAATCTCATTCTTCTTCCCGCAAGTATCCACCCCATCATTACATTTCTTCTCAATCAAGAAGTGCAACTTTATGAGCTTTATTTTAAAAGTTTGTAAGTGTCGTTTGTAAGCGTCCTTTGTTGTAAGCGTCATGTTTTATTTATAAAGTTTGGTTTTGTCGTATTTTGTTTAGTTTTGAGTATTTTGTGTAATTCCTATTTCCTAGGAAGCCTTTGTTTTTGCTTGCATCAAGAAGCAAAACACCAAGACCATTCAATTGAATGGTTTGACCTTTTTGGGATTCACCTTTACTTCAAAATGTGTGAAACATGAAATTACAAGTAAATGAAGATTCACATAACTTGATTAAGAGGCTATGAGGGAGAATTAATTGTTGCAATAGCTTCGCCTAAGCACAGGCTGCACAGCGACCAAGTTTGTTGAAGGAAGCATTGACTAAGGGTGGATGGGTCGCTAAATCACCAAAGTGATGAAAACCTCGCCGGAGATCGGACTTCTCACGCATAGCGAGGGATTTGAGGGTAGAAGACGCTAAGGATCACTCACACGCTCGCAGGAGAATGCGAGAGATTCCTAATCGCGTGCTGATTTCAGCTCTAAGGGAGTCAATTTATAGAAAATTCATAGATGGATCGACATGGAAATCCAATGATCGTCGACAATGCCAATTGGCTAGGCTGTTAAGAATTGACCAATAGGAGTGAGACAAGTATCCCAAGCCATTACCAGAGTTTAAGGAGGCTCAAGCTGATGGTTTACAAGGAGTGAAACCACATGGGTGATTTGACCGTGGTTAAAACGCCGGCTAAGATGGCGTCAGCCGGCCTGCTAACTCACCAACCTTCCAAGGAACTTCAGAAAAACAACAAATCGGGACTAGATTGAGCTTAAGAGAGTTTGGATTTAGTTTGAGATTTTAGGTGTGCTCAAGTAAAGGAATTTGACCCACTTGGGTTTAGGTGTGCTTAGGCACATGGATTTAATTCACATAAGTTTAGGTGTGATCGGGTCATGAATTTGACCCACTTGGGCTAACCCAAGTGGGTTCGTTCACCAGTGGAGCAAGGTTAGGACCTTAGGAATGCTTAGCCAAGAGAGTATTTGGTTTTTATTTGAATAGGATTGATTCAAATGAACCCAAGGTGGGTCACTTGGGGAAATTTGAAAATTTTGGGTTGAACATGTTCAAGGAGACTTGACATGGGTCGAGTATGAACCCAAATGTTCTTAAAATTTGATAAGCTCATTTGGAGTCAATGCGAAGACTATTTGATTAGGTTTACGTACTTAGGTTTGAATTTAGGATTTCTTAATGACCTGACCAAACTGGGTTGATCATAATCAAAATGCTTAACCGTGGGTTAACCATGAGTAAAAGTGTTATTGATAAGAGTTTGACTACTCAGGCTTAATGCCCAAGTCAACAGGTTTAAATTAGGTGTTTAGGATTGAAATTAGACTTTCAGGATAAGCATCTAACTTTGGACAAACCCCTTTTTGACCAAGGGTCAAAGGGATTGATCATGACTCTTTGACCCATGAGTGGGTCTAAGAGTAGGTCATAGGTCTCTAGAGTAAGTCCTAGGTTTTAAAACATTTTAAGTATTTTGGATATTTTTAATGTTTGACTTAGGGTTGACCTTGTGGAGTGCACTACCTATCTAGGATGACTAGAGAGTGTCCTACGTTCTTTAGGAGGCTTCTATGTCTATTCAGAGTTAACTGGACCATGGATGGTATAAAGGCCCACCTAAGAGTTCTTTTGGTTTTGGGATTTGTATCTGACTTTGTCAAATACCGTCCCAGCCATCCCTTGGCTCTTGATCTCATGCCCAGCATGACGATTCGTGGGAAGCTCACTTGGATCATGCCATTCTCCTTCATATTTGGGAGGCCGATTTAGAAGGATTATATTAGGATAATTATGCATTATTCTATAATTATTTGTTTCTTCATTAAAATACCCTGTATATAGGGGTGTCAATTCGGGTCAACGGTTCGGGTTCGGGTCGAACCCGACTTGACCCGGCCGTAAACGGGTTGACCCTAACCCGACCCGATTTTACAAACGGGTCAAGTTTGTCAACCCGAACCCGACCCGTGCGGGTTATCGGGTTGACCTGACCCGACCCGACCTGCAAACCCATTTGATTAAACAAAAGGCATGCGACGTCGGACGAGGCACGGAGGCAATGTCGATGTAGCCTGGTGGCCTGCTACTACGGACAGCAGGTCGAGCGACCGATAGTCGCCAAAGCCTGTATCTCCGGCGGTGTCGTTTAACGGTCGAAGGACCTGCTGGGTCGGCGAACAGACTGTCGGAGTCATTTTCCTTTTTGGATTCGGATGCGGCAGATGGCCTCATAAGTAATGAATGACAGCTAACGTGAAGCCGTGAAGGGACTGTGTCAGGCTAAGAAGTGATCTACTACTTTTATTTTTATAACAATAAGCACGAGTTCCAAGAGTATAAAGCAAATATAAATATTAAATGTAAAAGATCTGATTAATTTTTTTGAAAAAGAGTCATATCATGACTTATTTAATAGCCTTATTTAATGTGATCATAGAAATATAATTTAATATCCGTACCTCCAGGCTCCGATCTTTGACCCCAGCTCCGGCGACCCCACTCCGTTGACGCTGACCCCAGCTCCTTTAAATCGGGTCTTTGACGCGCGGTGGTGTGCGAGGTTGAGGCGTAGAGCAGAAAATGATTTCGGGTCAAGGATTTCGAGTCAAATTGGGTCAATGTCGGGTTAGCGAGTTGACCCGGACCCGACCCGTTTTTTCAAATGGGTCAAAAACTGTAACCCGAACCCGACCCGTTTGTTAAACAGGTCGGATCCGGGTTCGGGTCAGGGTTATTGGGTCGGGTCAAAAATTGACACCCCTACCTGTATGGATCTAAAAATATAGATAGTTTTGTATAATAAAATTAAATTTTTTTCCCCTCTCCAATTCTTTGAATTTAACATGGTATCATAGCAGGGAGTCGAACTCAACGAATACAAAGGCTAATGAAGTGAAGACGGGTAGAGGTGGAGAAGGAACAGAGCCAGAGAAAACAACGAAAGCTAATGCCTGATGGCCATGATATGTTAACATGGCCAACTCGTGAAGCTTCTTACAACAAGAGCACGCATACTCCATCAAAAGGTTCAGAAACGGCTGAGCCCGCACCTCTGCTTTTGGGGGGAATCTGGGGAGTCGGTAGATGGCGAGAAGGAGAATAGCGATGTGCAGAGCTCGGTTAGCCTATCGAGGCGCCGTCAGCAAAGGCTACATAAAGTGATTTCCAGTAATAGTGGTGTAGCCAAGGAGGCGAAGACGAATGTCGTCTCACCCGTCACCGCCAACGCCAACCACATCATTGTCGCCTATGATACACGGATACGGACACAACAACATGGATATGACATGATATGACACGGGGCACACTAATTATTGAAAATATAGGACACATGCAAGGGTTAGAAACGGTATTATAATTTTTACATTTTAAAATTAGTGTATAAAAATTGAATAAATATACTATTAAAAATAATTTAGAAATAATAAATCATTTAACTAGAATTTGTACTTAAAATGATTAATATTAGGCTGTCGAGAGTCAGGAGTCGATGTCGTCTATCAAGTATCGAAAGAGGAGATGACAATGTTGTTGAGAGTTGTACATTGATGTTATACGATATCAGGCGTCCATGTCAAGAGGGCATCTGTCATCGATGTTAAGAGGGCGTTGGTCGTCGATGTTAAGACAGTGTCGGACAAAGATGACTTGTCAAGTTGTGGGTGTAAAAATTATGCTTAATCGAGCATTAATGTCAATACAATGTCAGACTTTAATGTTGAGATGGTTTTAAAATATCGATGTTGTAACGATGTCGCTATTAAGATGACATCGAACATTGTTTTTAAACCAAAGTTGTGACCGGCCACAGAGAAATTAAAATGAAAATATTTGTTAAATGGGGTATTGAGTGTGGATGATTGATTTGGTATTATGAATAGGAAATAAGAAATTTAGTTTTTATATTTTAAATAAATAAATATTTGAAATACAAGAAATTAGTTTTTAAGCCATAAAATGTTTAAGAAAAACTTGTTGAACACGTGTGTCTAATTTGTATTTAATATTTTTTAACTAAACATGTTTTTGCGTGTCTAACACGGTCAAAGAAGTGTCGGACATGTGTCGTGTCGGATACGTGTCGGACACTGCCCGCCTCTTTAAGGAGAAGTGTCAGTGCATCATAGATTGACGCTGAATCGCAACCATTAGCTACCTTCTTCGAGATCATTCGATCGAGCCAGTACGAATTCATTTTCTTGAGATGGCTCGAGGATTACAAAAACACGAGATACCGAAGCATGATTAGGAGACGCGTGGATATGGAGATCGTGCGTGCTAGGCTGAAGTGGAGGGGAGCTAAATACTCCAGGGTGGAGTTCTTCCGTGATCTGCTACCTCTATGCAACAACGTCATCATCTTCTTTTATAAGAACTAGTCAGAATCAACATGCGCTGTCCATTTATTGCAAATGATTTATAAAAAAATGATTGTGATGTTGTCGAAGCCTGCTAGTGCGAAAACGGATGCGACACCAAAGGAGGCCTTATCGATGCTTACAAAGATGGTTACTAAGTTAAAGATGGATTCATATCTCAACAATTCACTATCGAAGAAGAATCAATCATTGGGTTCCCTAATTGCTTGACGGTAGTGTAGCTTCAACTCCAAGGCAGCAGCAGCCGCCACCAAGGTAGAAGTGGCTAGGAGGGCGGAGAGGGACCATGATTTGGATTCAGATCAGAAGGAGCGAGATGGGGACAAGTAAAGCAGCATCGCAAAACCTAAGACGAAGGAGATATCAAAGGTATCAGGAACAAGGGGCTTAAGGACTAATAAGAGTCGTGGCAAACATGTTGGTTCTTATTCCAAGAACTCCAAGCAGTCTCCTACGTTGAAGCCTAGCCCAAACGTCAATGAGACTACTGAAGCTCCAACAAAGGTAAAAAAAGAAGTCTGTAGCCGCTCCATCTAACGTGACACCAAAGAAAAGGAACATGATAGGAAATATTTGAGTTCGCAAGTAATCCTAACGGATATACTTGAGTTCGCAAGCAAACCTAACAAGAATTTGGTAAAAACAGCAAGAAGAAACAAGAATAATGATGCAACAACCCAAAAATCAATAGATTTTATTAAGCAACTCAAAGCAAAGCAAGAATAAGAAAATATACAAATGATCCTTTATTCGATGATCGTTCTCTCCCAATATCTAGACACTAGGTCTAGAGCCCAAAACTCCCAAGAAACTACAAGAGAACACAATACTTAGGCATACCTACCCCTTCCCCTCTCTTCCCTATTTATAAACCTCCTAAGCCCTAGCAGCCCCTCTCTCCTTGCCAAAAATATCTTTATTTTAATTTTTAAATCCCCTAATGGACCCCACCTTGGGCGGCAACCCAAATTAAGGTCGTGGGCCCCATGGCTTAGGCAGAAAAGCCCCGTGGCTTAAGCGGTAAAGCCATTGGAAGAAGATTTGAACTGCCTCCTGTAAACAAGGGCTGGCCCACGTGGGGTAAGCTGGGTTGTGTCCTGCACCTCCTTAACAGAATGTCACTAGTTTTCTTGATCGTTTGAGGAATTCATCTACTGAAACACTTCTAAACTTGCCGAAAAGCTCGGGTGGTGGATCCAGTGGTAAAGTGGCAATCCGCAGACGAGGGGTTTGGCTTTGCAATTGATTGAGAGTATTTTGACAAGGCCTAAATCTCATCATATTTTGATAAATGGTGATGTTAGAAAAGGAGAGCGTATTGTCCCTCCTTGTGCACTTGATTTGTTGATGCAGGCTACTTTTCTTGTCCCCTCTACTCAAGTGAAGGCTATAGAGAGATTAGAAGCACTTTATCCTATCCTGAAAGAGCTGGCATTTGTTGGTTCTCCGGGTTCCCACCATTAGCCTTCATTGCCGGAATTTTAAAAAATACGGGTTCTCACCATCAGCCTTCATTGTCAAAATTTTGATGAATATTATTTCCCACCACCAGTCTTCCTTGCAAGAATTCTAAAGAATATTGGTCCTACTTCCTTCGTGCATCCAAGATCGAGGAGAGATCGAGTGGGAGGGCTCCTCTTGCGTGCACCAAGGGCGGAACCGAGATGAGCCGAGCGAACCTCATGCATGCATATGGAAAGAGCCAAGAGTTTCCTCTCATGCAGGTCTAGGGTCATGACAAGCAAAAGTACGAGACCTGCACTCCTTCCTCATATCAAACTAGAGTGATCATGGGCCTTGTGTGTTCATGTATGGGGTCAATCGAACAGGAGTCTATTCATGTGGAGTTGGATGATTGATTTGTATTGGGTCGAAGGCTGTCTCGATCCGACGGGGGGAGATATGTGTGCCAATTGTTGAGCCGCCTGAGACATGTTTTTTTTGTTGTTGTCTGGAAGTTGTTGTAACCCTTAAAACATTTTTTTCTCTACTGTCATGCCTTCATTTTCGGCCATCCCTTATTGTAGTTATCATATCTATAACCAAAACAACATTCATAGCTACCCTGCTTAATATAGCTCTAACTTTATGGGACTGATTACTAAGCTGGGAATGATAGATCTGTACTCCTCAGCTTGAGGGGGAGTGTCAAAAACCATCCTAGTCATCCCTAGGCTCTTGATTATATGCCCAACATGAGGATCCATGAGAGGCTCACCTGGATCATGCCAATCTCCTTCTATATTTGGGTGGCTGATTTAGGAAGGATTATATTAGGACAATTATGAATTATTCTATAATTATTTGTTTCTTTATTAAGTTATCTTGTATAGATTTATAAATAGAGATAGTTTTGTATAATAACATTAAGCATTTTCCCTCTCCAAATATTTCAACCTCACAAATGGGTTTATAAAGGGTTAAAGTGGCTTTTAATGGACTTATGGGGTCTAGGGTAGACTCCTAAGGATCCTCGATACCACTTAGGGCAAACTAGGATTAATCTAGCATAACAAGGGCCTTATGATGGTGCAACCAATAAAATTACGTTAGGATTACAAACTAAAAGTCCTCCTTATCATAAACATAGACAAACACTTATATAATATACCAAGGATTTTTAAGAATCCACCCATGAATGTCCTATAGTGAAGTTCATATAGTAAGGAAGAAATATAAATAACTAAACCTAAGCTCATCGGGATTATGTTAATTTCATTCAAAAATGAGGTCAACAATTCTCACACTGCGTGAAGTCCTCTCCAAAGTCGGGTCCGCCTCTCTTGATTTGTTTGCATGCCTTAAAAAAAAAGGAAAAAAGCCCTCTATACCATTCATTGCTCTCTTCCTCACAAAACTCTTAGGGCCCTCCAGATCTCTTCTCTCTTGCTCCCAATTTTTGGATTTTCCTCAAGAAAATTCTTCATATGCCACAGAGGTGTTAAGATCGACCCAATAAAATCAAGAAGATCATTGAAATGTCACTGCCAAAAAAACAGTTTTTTTTCCTTATATATTTTCTTTCCTTGTCCTAATTTGTTGATTTACTGTCATTAATTTTTCAGTGCTCTTAATTTTGATAAAAAATGACACATCAAAAATACAAATTGCAAAAATTAATTTATTCACTAATTTTATATATTTCAAATTGATTGATGAAATTCTCAAATTATTTTGAACATCATCACCAATTGGTTTTAAACTTTAGTGCTGCTTGTTTATATGTAAAGAAAGTCATTGAATTAATTAGTGAATCGATATCTCTGAATCCTTTTTTTTTTTTTCATAAAAGCTACTAAGCATCATATTGCTTTCATTTAGCCCTAACTCTAAGTTTTCCTGAATCATTTAACCATCTATGTATGGCATATGTGATATGTGTGGATAGATGGTTGAAAATATGAATGCACATGAGGGAAAGGGTGATGGTGGATGAAAGGAAAATAGATATTCAAATGCACGTAATGTACATGGTTGCATGTATGAATTTATATGGGAGGATGGATGACTTGATGGACAGATGGATGCAGGTATGCATTTACACAGATGAATGAATGGATGGATAGATTGTTTAAATTATGAATAAATGTATGCAGGTATGGATAGATACAGCCTGGAAATACAGAAGGATGATTAGATAGATGCACATATATATATACATGAATGTAAAGATGGATGGATGCATATCCGTATGGACGTCATAGTAGGCTTGGATGTATCTTTATATGTATAAGAAAACAATGGGTTCATATCAGACTACTCTTGTAGTAATATTTTATTTCCTAAATATGAAGACAACGTCCAATTCATTTATTTCATCAGTGCAATTATGTCTATTTGTTTGGGAAGTTATATTTTCGTCCTAACTATGGTCCTCCGTAGCTTTAAAAAACTGAAGTCATCCAACAAAATTTCCAAAAACTAATTAGACCGAGGAGTCGCCTTCTTTAAAAATAAATTCTCATAGGAACAACACTATGAGTTTGGCAATTTATCTGCTGTGGGCGTCAAAGCATTAGAGAACAATTCCCCAGCATGAAAGGATTGAGAAGGACCCACCCATGGTATACCAATCAGCATACCCACCATAAGTTCAAGAATCAAGATATCCAAGTGCTCCCACACCTACACCCCCAAATAAGGACTGTAAAGCGGGACTATTTAAGATTCCTTTCATATTTTGAGCAAACAAATTATTACTTCTCAAATAATGAGAATCAAATTTGTCAGTCAAGTAAACTGAGGAACCAAGAAGGGCTTATTTTAATGATAAGTGGAACATTCGCGCATCGCCACATCTCTGCCTTTTTCTCTAGCCGAAAAAAATAGCTTTTTGGGTATACGCAGCTGCAAAGTTGCAATCCTGCTCACACCCCTAAGAATTTGCTCGTTGGCAGCAGGCATTGGCATGATATACGAAAACAATTCAAAACAAAGCACACAGTTTTGACTTCATAGCAAGATTATCGGTTATTCTCCTTGTAGCTTTAATTGTATCTTCCCAATCAAGCTAATTACTTGAACAAAGAAAATTTCATATAAAAGAATGAAATTTTTTGTTATAAGAGAACAAACTGCAACTGGTATCAAGCTGAAGCTGATCTGAATAATTGTATATGATGTTAGAATTCTTAAACATACATAATGTTAAATTATGAAGCCTATATTTTTCCCTAAAAAGAAAATGCACTGCTAAAACTTAAATGCAAATCAACCTTATTTGTGGATTATTTCATTAACATTTTTTCAACGGGTACGCTTTTTATATCTAATATACTACAAGAGAAATTATGATTGCAATTAATCAAAATAAAATCATAATGAAACCTGCAATTGCGACAGCATTACGTAGCCATCCATATAAATTTTTTTGTGTATTTTGCACGTTGATCTTCTTTTCTATTTTCTCGTCTTTACCCTTTAGATTTGAATTAAATTTTGCTATTTACGAACACTTCTCAGTACAAATATGAGAAAGATATTATTTTTAACAAACCTCTATTGTGCCTGCAACTTGTGGCTTATATTTGATGCATTGTTTATACAGGAGATCTTCAGCTATATAGTGGGGGTCAACAAGATGGCCTCGCAAGAAAATCTTAAAATTTTCAGGTAAACGCAAATACAGGATGGAAGCATATGCCTGTAAAAATGCAAATAATGGAATCAGCAATATCATCATCAAATACAAATTAAAGTTCCACTAGCACAAAAAGAGCTGACCCGTAGAGAATAATGAAAACGATTTCCAATATGCCCTTCATTCAAATCTTTAGCAAACCTAGAATTATGCCTCGCTTTAGGTGTTCCGCTTATTAAAATATCCTGAAAACAGTAAATGTTTGGAAGAAAATCACTCTATAGTAAGTAGATAACCATGATTCATAAACTATAGCATTAAAATTAAATTATGCATTGAGCAGAGAACTCCAACTAAATGGCATTAAGAACTGAAATAACGGACAAATTTAAAATTAATTAATTTATACAATGCTCAATATTTGTAGATGAACAGTGTTCAATGAGGACAGGCCTAGAGCAGTTTGTAATAGGTAAACAGCGATCATGTCCATATGAACCATAAATATGAAATGCGTGTAAAATCAACCACACAAGAAACGAAGCAAAGTTATCTTACCTTCTCATTTGTGTCAAAATCAAGCTCAGGATCTCCATTATCGTTTTGCCAAAGATTGAAAACAATAATTCTTGTCCCGCAACCTTTAATATGGTTGAACTGTTCCAGAGGTTCAAATAAAATCAAATTCAAAGGATTGTCAATAACTTCAGATGAATATCTGGATATTATTGAATGGTATGCAGTGAAGGCTTTCACAATAAAGGTAAAACGAGATACAACAGAGTAGCTGTAAAGTGTTCATTCATATTTTAAAACAATGGTGATAGCTGCAGCACAGCCTCATCCGTAAGAAGACTATCGAGTGGAGTGTAACACTGTAGTGACAGCAATATTGTTTTATACTTGGTGGTTGTGATTTGCTTCTACGGTTATATGCGGAGGGCTAGAATATGAAAGTACGAGTGGTGTTAAAACTGTAGGATGAGTACGGTTATTAATGCCATTAGCCACAAATTGATGGCCTGGACTAAGACGCTTCAACTTGTCGCGTAAGCAGTGAAACCGATTGTTGTTTGTTTCTTAACAGATTATAAGAGGATTGTCCAGCCAATGAAGGCACAATATATGATTGTTGATTTTTTGTCAAGGACCCAATCCGAGTCTGCGTAGGTTGTGAGCCAAAGGTTACCTTTGTAGATTAGCAAGCCGTAATGAAGGGTGCCTTTCAGGTAGTGGAATAGTCTCTTGAGTAGTTGGTAGTGAATGAGAGAGATTTATGCATTTGTTGGCAGAGATGATTACAAAATAACTAATGTCTGGGCAAGCAAAATAGGGCAATGGAGATATATATGGTGATTGCCTACATCTTGTAGAGGAGCAACAAGTTTTTCGTGCTGAATGTGAATCCAAGTTGTTAAAGGTGAGTAACGAGTGTGGTGAAACATTACCGAGGCGATTTTTTATAGTTGTAGATAGCCTTATGGAGAAATACAGATCGTCAACACTTTGGCAACATGTTTGAAGGTTTCCGTATAATCTAGTCCATATTCTTGTAGATAACATTAAATGAAAAGGCAGGCTTTCTATTGCGCAAAGGTGCCATCTAAATTATACTTGTGTCTTATGTCCATTTGCAACCAATAAGGTTCTAATTCTAAGATGGTAATACAAGCGTCCATGTCTCTTGTTGGAGAAGAGCATTGAAATATAGCTTGTCACCATTCTGAATCTATGATGGTTGTGGTGTAGTAGGTGGGATCAATATTAGTGATGGAATGGGAGACTGAAGATGTGCTTCAGGCGGCCATCCCCCATTTTTTAATAGGTTCGCATTGGGTTGCTTGGGATTATAGTGGTAGGTATACTAGCAAGGGGTGATGGTGTTGGAACTCCCGTATTGAGGAAAATTTGAGTTGTAGGTGGAGGGGTCGAACGAACAGATATATGTGGAAGCTGGACTTGATGAGGAGTTGTAGTTGGGTGAACTAAAGAATGCATAAAGGCGCTATTCGAGAGAGATACGAGTGTTAAATGTGGTGGAGATGATTGTTTGCAATGCACCGACTGAGTGGATTATAGAGTTTCATACGGGAATATGTTCTCGTTGAAAACAGTATTGACAGTACCGTATATCTTGCCCGACAGAAATTTAAAGAAACAATAAGCCTTTTAAGATTGAGCATGGCATATGAACACAAATGGGAAGAATCTTGGGGGTACTTTGTTTGTGGAGTAAGGTTTGAGGAAAGGAAAGCACTGACACCTAAAACTTTTTAGGCATGAATAGTTGGGTCGAGATTTGTGCAAGATAATCATGAAAGACGGTAACCAATTGATGAAATAAATGGAAGTAAAGAAGAGATCTACCCATAATATAGGTACGTGGGCATTGAGTAGTGGAGTGCATACGATGCCAACAATATGCCAATGTTTGCATTTGGTGACATCCTTTGCTCGGGGTTATAAGGTTGGGTATAATGATGATTAATGCCCTACATTAAATATATTGGTGGGTATATTGATGATTAATGCCCAACATTAGCATAATATATTTGAAATGTAAATGCCCCAAAATAGTCCCCGAATATTAGTAAACATTGAATTTAGTCTCACACTTTCATGATGACTGACCCAATTTAGTCCCTCAACTATTAGTAAATGTCCTAATTTGATCTCAAGACCAAAAGTAATAATTAAATACTAAATATTTTGCCCTTGTTGGGAGAGTTTAGGTTGTGATTAAGGTCAAACTTTTAAATAGTTGATTAAATTAAAGATAAAACATACCTAAATGTTTTGCCCTTATTTTACGAATATTTTATGATCGGGTTTCAAATTTCTCATAGGCACAAGCTTCTATATATAATTATCCCTCCTAATGATGATAGAGAACTTTTAATGAAGGTTAGTCATTAAATAGACACTAAATGCCGCACATATAGTAACAGCAATTTTGATTTTATGATTTAAAATTTTATCATTCTATACTTAAAGTGGATGCTGGGGGAATGATGACAGACCCGATCCATATCTCATAATTCCATCAATCGGCGTTATCATGATCCATACTATGATTAGTCAGAGGAAATAGTTCACCCCTTGCCAAAGGGTTCATATTTGGAACCATGAGTTGCGTCATTTAGGGGAGCCCATACACCTAGGTTAGATGTTTGTCTAATGGAACAAATTTAAGTTAGCACTAATTAATAGAGTTTTATATTAAGTGCACCCTATAATTCATTATTCAAAAAAATTTAACCATGGGAGAACTTGAGGGCTCTACACACGATCGTACCTCAATTGTGTCATTTTGACAAAATCACCCAATCAGAAGGTCCTGGTTATAATTGTTTACTTGTGATACCATTTGGCAACAAAACTACTAGTTAGAGAACATGTGTTACGCCTTGCACACAAGAGATCATTTGAGAATGAATCGTAATGATACACTCAAGAAGACATTGGGAGAGTTAGCGTTAAAAGAAGAGAGTGAGAGAGAAGTTAATAGAGAGAGAGGAAAGGGAGAAAGATAGTGGGGGAGAAGATGAAAAGTGAGAAAGGAAGAGTTGGAGAGAAAAATAGAGAAAAATAGAGAGAAATAGAGAGAGAGTAAAAGGGAAACCTAATGATAGTGAGAAAAAATGAAGGGGAACGATAGTGAAAGAGAGGGGAAAGAGAGATAGAGAGAGGAAGTGAGATGGAGAATTAGAGAGAGAATAAGAAAGGGAGGGAGAAATGGAGAGAGAAAGGGAGCATGAGATAAATGGAGAGAAAAAGAGAAATAGAGGGTGAGAGAAGATAGAGAGAGGAAAAAGGAAATTAGTGCAACAGTGACGACAACAACAGCGGCAGTGAGGATGGCAGCGACAATGACAGCGTTCAACAGTAGCTTGGGCGAGCTTGTGCCAGCAGTGGCAATGGTGGTAACATGGTGAGATGAGGTCACACGAAATAGAAAAACAAGTGTAAGAGTGAGAGGTATTGAAGATATTGAGAGGGAGAGAGGGAGCATGAGGGAGAAATATGGACGGTCGTGCACAAGCATTCAATTTGAAGTGGTGGTCATGCGCAAGTACGATATGGTATAGACTTGGTATGCCTCGTACATAACTGCATGTAAGGTTTTTTTTTTAACAAATACTTTTACCTTATAGAAGCCATCACACTGAATAAAAGATTATTAAATAATCTTAATTTCGAAGAAAACAAGTTATTTCACATGATTTTTCATGAACAATTGATGCAACTTCAATTCTTAGCTATAGCTTACCTGATTTAGCAACTCCTCTTCTTTAGAGAATGGGGACCATCTTAAAAGAGCAGACAAGTTATCACGAAAATGTTTATCACTATGGCGGATCATCCTTACAAATCCTCGAGTCAAAGGATTGAAGTTGTAGTCCACCTACCACCAATGGAAATCAATGAAAATATAATTATACTTGAGGAAAAGTGATCCGACCTAATAGCAATTGACTGTCAAAAGAAGTGAGTGAACATAAAAAGTATAGTAATATCAAGGGAACAAAGAGATGCTGAATGAAATTACTCTTATGGAAATCTTTACCATTGGCACTAGAACATCATCACAGCCTGTTTGCCTTAGAAAAGTATATGAAAGAATCCCAACACTTTGAGTTAATGACCTAATGAACACAAGTCAGAGATGATTCATGGTTACAATTCCAACAGAGTGGATTTGGAATGAAAATAATGATGGAAACAATCATTCTAGACTATCAGTGTTACAAAGGACCCAAGTAAAGCAACATACAGACAAAGCTATATGTTACATGCCAAAAACGCATGTCTGATTCAAGATGGGACTTGCCTCATTATTCTAAGACTAAAAATTTCCATTTAGCTAAGGGGCCGCTTGATTTGTTGAAAAAAGAATGTAGAGTGAACAAGAATACAATGTGAAATGCAATATATTTGAAATGCTTAGAGTTGTTTGGATAAATATAAAACAAATATAGGTGAATTTTGTAATTTTCTTTCAAGAAAAATGAATACAATGTAACGCTCAACAATGGTAGTGGTCAACAGCAATGATGGGCGGCATTAATGGCAAAGGGCGACAACCAGCATCGAGTAGTGGTAGGTGGCCACTGACAACAAGTGGGTGACGAGGTTGACATGGAATCGGAGGAGGCAAAGGGCGGCGAGCAACCGACAGCTACGACTGGTGGCGGACAATGGGAGCCAGCTTGCTATGAGAACGGAGTTAGCTTGAGATGTATTTTGGAATTCAACCAAAAATAGGCAAATTTTGAATTCATCAAAATAAACTACAAAGTGAATTTAGAATTAGCTAAAAGTTTACTATATATTCATTTTTCATCAAACCAAATAACAAACTTTTTAAAACCTTGCATTTGAAATACTTTACGCTCACTTTGAACCAAACCAAATAGCCCCTTAATTGATTAATTGTAAAGATATTTTAGCTTCATTATTATACGCCATTCCATGGTAAAAAAAAAACCAAATATAATCATCTAAAGCATATCAGTACTGTCTAATTAAAAATTGATGGGAAATCATTGACCAGGCCTCAAAATTGCATGAAGTTGCACTGTCAGCAAACTCACCTGCAGACTGATAATTTCAAGTACGGTGTAGAAGCCTTAAGATAGGTGTGAAACTTGTAAATCTTTTTTTCTTTTTTGGAAATACGAGTGTGTAATACAAAAAGAGATAAATGGATAGGCTAACAGGGAAACTACAAATAGAGCATACTCACAAGCCTTGCTTTTAGTGATGTGCATAAGACGAAGCTTACTCAAAAAAAGGATTCACTTAGCAAGATTGCAAGTTAATGCAGTTGGTATTCAGCATGCAGCTATGATCTTCAAGAACAAGAAAGCAACTATTTTGGAGCTCCAAAATTGATAGCATAGTCAATAAAGAAGCAAACAAAAAACAGAATAATAATGATATTACCTTTCTTTACAGCCACGACTAAAAACAAGTACATCTGGCCCTAACCGCATAGTGCTGGTTTTAAAACCATTTCCATCTGATCACAAGTACATTTATTGAAAGAGCAATGAATAAACCAGAGAAAATGCATGATGATAAGTGGAATGCCCATACATTGTCCAATCGAAGAATTTGATTGTTTATTTGAAAATCCAAAACTCATACAGTGCCGTATAGACTCCGGATCCATTCCACCTCCATCATCTATTTCCACAGTTCAACAAGAAGATTATCATCAATAAAGTCAGTTCGTGATTATAAAGCCTTTAGCCAACGGTACCCAAAGATCTGAATCATCACAGTTGGGGACTCTAGTAAAATGAATACCTTGAATCAACAGAGCGTGACTGCCCCCAAAATTTGCTATTTTATCTATAATAACTGAAGTTGCTCCATTGCATGCCTATTCCAAGTTATGCATTCCTTATGGACATCAGTTCTGTTTTCGAAATTGTCAATCATGGTATCCACATGATTCATGAATGCAATTAAAAAAAACAGACAAGAAATTGGAAATACAGATCATCAAACTAACACAACCCCTCCCTCACTCTAACGAAACAAAACAAACAAAAATAGGAATATAAATGAATACCTCATCAACTGCATTGTCAAGAAGCTCGGCTATGGCTGCAATTGTGAAACGAATATCACAATAAATTCCATGTGACTTTAATATAAATCAAGAGTACAAATAATGAACAAATTCATTTGAAAAAAGCTATGAGGCATACCGCTAAAAGCCCACTTGTGTGAAGTAGCATTTGAATGAAGAAATTTGGGATGGACACGCATGCGATTTTGATAAGCTGAGGTCAAATAAAGCAAATCATTAAATTTCCTATAAATATGCAGATCCGCATTTAATGGTTTTATCTGAAGCATATTCAGCAAGAGTTTAATCAACTGATCAAATATATGTTTTTTGGAATAACTGTACTTCCTTACTCTTCGAGGTTGGTTGGGTAGCATCAACAGCAGAATAATCTCCAGCCTTCCAGAACTGTCTGCAGGGTGGCAGAACTTTATGTGAGGTGGACCACTGGAATGATGGATTGAGAGAAGAATTCCTCATTTCAGGTAAGGAACTATTTCGTAATCCATTTATACTTCCAATCTCCAAAAACCCTGATGCATTCAAATCTGTTGAGATAACAGAACAAGTCAAGTCAATGACCAAGTTCATGAGAAGTAAACTCAGTACGGATTTACATAGATGATAAAATTTTCAACATAAATCTAACAGAACACGAGCAAAAAAAAAAATTTTAATCGACAAGTAGAAGTAATGTGATCATTAATAAATAACAGAGTATTAGCAGCATGAATGATATCATTGCGACAAAAAAATATAGGAAATGAGAAAATGATCAAAATGGTCTCTTGAATATTTATGAGAGATCAAAAGTATATTAAAGGATCATTGGTCGCTCAACTTCTTTAAAAAAAAAAACAAAATAGTTTCACCATGGGGCTATTTTAATTTTTTTTTAAATACTCGATGGACTAAAATGGTCTTTTAATATAATTTGTGACCATTTTGATCCTTCATAAAAAGTAAAGCAACTATTTTGACCATTTTCTCTATAGTAAAACTATAAATCACTCCTGAAAACATTTGTTGGATACTCCAAAATTTACATTGTCCAGAGTCACAAAACTTTTGCAAGCTCTGTAAGAATCGGCCCTAGTTATTAACAGAGGGGCGTGGGTCTCACAAACAGAACAGGAGAAGTTCGCGAAACAGGCACGGGCGAACGGCCGAACTCACGCGAAAAGGTTTGGGGAAGATTCGTTTCACCATTTTTTAGCAATCGATCGACTTGGAGGGTAAGATTAAACAACTCCTTTTCATTCTTATTGTTATATAAGCGGAGATTTCGGAGAAACAACGGTGAAAGAGAGGAACGATTTGAAAGAAAGCGAAGGAAGAATGTTTGTTTTATTTTTTTATATAAATTTGTTTCCTATTTTTAGTCTGATTAGTAGAAATATTAAATTGAACATGAAGGAAGATTGGAAAGCGGAAAAGAGAAGTTTTTGAGAAAGAGGAAAATATTCGGGAAAATTCTTTTCTTCCAAAAGTGAATAAAGTAAAATATTATTTGAGTGGTTTATATCAATTTATATTCTCAAATGCTAATTAAAGAAATCATTTTATGGTGGAGGAAGAAAGATTTACAAAGAAAGAAAGAAAGAAAAATTCGCGTTGAAGGCTTTCAGTGCAAGAAGACTATTGGAAGAAGAAAGATCAAAGTGGGTAAATTACCATCATGTATAGTCATTTTATTATTGAACTTTTATTTTATTTATTTTTCATGTTACTATGCAAGATGACACAAAAGCTTGTATAATGATGAATGTTGGCATTAAATGAACTCAAATACCAAAAAGAAAAACAAATGATATGATCTATATTTAAAAGTATAAATGAGATCTATATTATAAATAAAAGAATAAATGAATGAAGGATATAAATGAGATTGACATATTAAATAAATGAATGAAAGACAAAAAGAAAAGGATATGCATGCAAAAGGTATAGGAGTTCACCTCCGTATAGTACTGACTGGGGAATCAATGTACCCGTGCAAGTAAAAAAAGGGAAAAGGTAATGAAAAAGGAAAAGAAAATGGAAATGGTTAGACCTTTGGTACATTTAGATGGTGTTTCTGTACAAAATAAATGGGAAAAGGAATACATGTGAAAGTAAATGCTATAAATGAAAATGATATAGTATACATATAAAGGAATGAGTGTATGAAGTGAAAATGATGTATGAAGGAATGAATAGAATCAAATGAACTAAAGAAATGAAATGTATTTCAAATGTTAAATGAATGAACATATATCAAAAGTTATATGTATTGTACGTTATGCATGTTAATTGTTTTAGCAATTATCCACTGAGTTTACTCTGTAAACTCATTCTATTAAATAAATATTTTTAGATAATTCGCCAAGGATTTAGAAATGGCAGAAAGAGAAGAATATGTCTATAGAAGACGGAGAAATAATGAAAACATGTAATTTTATAATTTAACAAATGTTAAGTATTAGAAAAAAAATTAGTGGCTCTTCGGTTGAATGGAGTAAATTGTATGTTACATTGCTTATAAATTGAAATGATTTGATCCTACCGTCCGACTTTAGTTCCCGCCTCGTTAGGTCGAGCTTTCGAGTTGGGTCGTAACAAGCTCGGCTTTTGAAAAGCACTACTTTCATGCTATTTTGTATTTCAAAGATGGCTAACAATGTCTCAAATCATAACAATCTAGCCATATGCATCATACTCACTCTTTGTTCCCCAACCAAAGATTCATGTAGCCATTTACCTAGACACAGTCCTTTCAACAAGAACACAATGCATTCCTTGACTAAATACCATGATGGGTGCATTACGAATGAAAGAAACAATTGTTATGAACTCAGGCATTTATCAAAGACTTCCATCATGTTCATGATTTTCCTTACAGTGATAGTATGATGATCGTAGCATTTCTCACCAGTTAGACTTTACAAATTGCAAGATATAAATCCTTCTCAGTTAGATGATGAAGCTGGTAGTGAATAACCACCAACTTGGAAGGAATGAATAAATGCCCAACTTTACTTGGTTCGGCCAAACAAGCTTAGAATCTAAACATGGATGCCCAAATTGCTAGAATCTAAGCATATCTTAATAAGCTCATGGATTGATTTTTAGATTTTTATTTCCACCAAAAACTTCCATGGTGAGCCATAATATGATTTGATGTGAATGAAGCACTGGAAATTTATGGTTGAAACTCTTTCTCAAAAATGATAAATAACCCCCTTTTCTCTCCCTTCTTTCCCTTCACTTTTTCCTCCAATAATGGTTACCCACGAGCCGTATAATACCTATAAATATGGGTTGAACCGTTGAAATACCTTATAATTTTGTATTGATAAATGAAATATTTTGATGGAGAAGTGCACTTCATTTACTTATTGTTTAATGGCTAAAAGTTGTTTGTCTATTTTTAATCAGTTAAGTAGTTGCCTTTATATTTTATACTTGCTCTATGCTCCTAAAATATCTTTTTTCCACTACAGAAGCATCCTCCAAGCCCAATCAATCAACAATCAAAACCTTAAAACAATTCCAAATACTTTAGTATATATATTGGTCAAACTAAGAAGCACTAGGACCTAGTATTGTTCCCTACACCTTGGCATCTCATTAAACACCACCATCAACACCAGATCATAAATTCACATTCTAAGCTAAACCCAAAACCCTACAACAAAACTAAAAGGTTATATTGATCTGAATACACCTCATTGCTTTATAACGGTTTTATCAATCATTTCTAAGTCCACATATTAAACACAAAAACATAAACCCCGTATAAAACCTAATCTTCTTCATCAAACAGAGTTCTTAAATACACAAAAGGTATTATGCCCTCTTGCTTTGCATTATTGCATAGCGCGCATCAGTGTTCGTCCATGAATGCTTGCTTTCACTTGCTGCATTACATTCAACACATCCAATGAAAACCTTGTCAAATCAAAACAAAAACAAAAAATCATAAAATATAAATGCATACCCTCCATGCACTCTAAAACCCCCAAATGTAGGGTTTCCGATCAACTCCTATCACCTGCAACGACACAAAAAAAAAACCCAATAAACATCCAACAAAACAAATAGTTTTCTCAAACCTCAAATAAAAATAGTATTTCAACTTCACATTAAGAAAATAAAAATTAAATCATCATTTCTCTAAAACAGATTTTCCAATCACAATCAATAGAATGAACACTGAATGAGTAGTTCACATCAGATAAAAGCAACAGCAAGATAGGAAATGTATAGAGGAAGGAGGGAAACTTTACCTCGGTTAATCTCTGCAACTAAGCGTCTAACGCTTTGCTTTGATCATAAGTAATGGGAGACAAAGAAGAGTTATAAGCCCGTGAACGGAAATCGGTGGCCACTCCACTTCCGTCGCTTTTTGCGGAAGTGGAAATTGGGGCGCGGCGCGGAACAGAGATAGAGAAAATTATCAAAATATTTCGGTGGCCATTTTACAAGAAAGAGTATGTTTTAAATTTAAATTAGTCTAAAAAATATTTTAACAAAAAAATTTAAAAATAAGCAAATAAGGAACTTCAGTTTTAATAGAAATTAGAATTTAATTCTCCGGTTTCTATTTTAAGAATAATTTTAAAAAAAATCGGAATACAAAATTACGATTTTTTGAGAAACCGGAATTTCTTAACCCCGTTTCTTAAAATTTAAAACATTAGAAATCGAAAATAAAAAGAAAGTAATAAATTGCTATTTTATAAAAACTGAAACCGAAAATTAATTCCCATTAAATTATTCTCAAATAAATATTTAAGAGTTATAATAATATAAATAGAAAAAGTAAAATTAATTTTATTTAATTTTTTAAAACATAATCAGTTTTTATAAAATTTAAAACATTAGAAATCGAAATTTAATATTATAAGTTTTAATCATAAAATATTTAAGAAAAAATAATATAAAGTTTATAAATATTTTAATATAAAAATTAATATAAAG
>NW_021319804.1:753617-785775 GCF_001605985.2 Dendrobium catenatum
CCGACCCGGTTTCAAAACGGGTCGGGTTCGGGTTCCAGAAATCAACCCGTTTGAAAAACGGGTCGGGTTCGGGTTGACCGCCCCGCGCGCGACGAACCCGCTTGCGACCGCTCCGCGCCCCGCTGCGATCGCTCCGCTGCGACGACCCCGCGATCAGCTTTTTCGTGTCGGGTCGGGTCAACCCGGAAACCCGCCGGGTCGGGTCCGGGTTGGCATTTCCGACCCGTTTACATAACCGGGTCGGGTTAGGGTCGACCCGTTTGAACCCGGGTCAGTTCCGGGTTCGACCCGAACCCGACCCGTGACCCGAAATTGACACCCCTGTTTGGGACTGTTTTTTACTGCTTCTTACAGCAAATTTTTAGTACAAAAATTTTAGTTGTCACAAACAAAATCTATATTACAACTACAAAAATAATGAGATTCATTATATGGATCATCCAAAACTCATCACATTAAAAATATATAAAAAAAAAAAAAAGATAAGATGGAGAGATGAGAGGAAGTCACATATATGTTATCATGTTTGCACAAATCAACTAAGCTCGTTTAAAAAGATCATGGAGCAATGTAAAACACTCTATATTCAAAATGAATGGTTATCATCCCCCTGCTTCTAGAATTTTTTATGACTAATTGTGATCCTTATTCTTAATTTCACTCTCATTTGGCCATTGCAGCGTTGGAGGCCTGTTAGACACTAGCTTTCAAGCATAATCCATCAAAAGTGGAGAGTCAGAAGCCAGAGAACATTGTCGAGAGAGAGTGTAGGATGGAAATGGGAGAGAATCAGGATTCATGGTATAGATTAGATTGAGACCAAGATGCGGATCATAAGCACAATAAAGAGCGACCAAGATATGAAATGGATGTGCAATGAGACAGCACTAGCCCGGAGGGTAAGATAAAGTATAGCTATTCGAGCTATCACCTCAACTTGTGCTACCCTACTTTGACTCTCATAACTCTCATTCATGAAATGCACTATCAGATATATGAAAGGCAAAGGCACTAGGTGAGGCTAATGGTGCTTAGGATGCACATGGACTGAGATTTTGACTAAACCGACACAAAGAATGAATACCCATGACTTAACTAGTCACTTGATTGCTAAACTGAGGTTATCGAGGTTGTTATCATGATGCTTTAAGTTATGTCATATACCTTCAATAGAAGCAAAATAAATAAATCTATTCTTTTTAATATTTTGATGATGATGATTTCTTTCCATAAATAAATGATAGATGTGATGAATGATTTTTTCCATACCTTCATCTCAAAGCGGATGATAATTACTAATAATGATTGCGATGATAATTTTTTATAATCATCCTTTATTGCATTAGAATTTACAAGAAAAGTCGAGAGGGAACGAGGAGGACATCACATGCATGCTTAAATCAATCAATTCCTTTTGGAAAGGATAAAAGTCATGTACTTGTTGTGGTGATTAAAATAAAATTATCATATTCTATTTACTTTTGAAGAAGGTGGTTTCTTTCAAAAAATGAATGATTGTGTTGATGAATGAAATTGCTCCTTGTCTTCATCTAGACGATTATGATGATAATTAACAATGATAATGATGATGATGAAGCATGCTATATTAGTCTTGTGAATCTTTCATAATTAAATAGATAAGTCATCAAAATGACATAAATTATCATTATTATTTTGTATCACACACATTGGAACATGTTAACCCATACATGCCTTCTAAAAGAACATTGTTTCAGTCGCTTTTGGGCCAATTTCACTTTAAGGCTGATCTCCTTTGAAAATTCAGTGAAATAATTTGTTCATATGAACCTTAAACTCGGGTTTCGTTTGGAACGACTTTCTTGTTACTTCTTAAAACAATTTTTTAGTAAAAAAATTAAAATATTTGTACTAAAAAGCTATTTTAAGCGGTAAGAAAGCCGCACCAAACGAAACCTCACATTCTCATATACAACAAAAGATAAGACAATTTGCTCCCTTTTTAGCATCCCCTCTCAAGCTAGATCTACCATATGTTCATCTCATTAGTTACTACATATGAGTACCCCTAAATTATCACACTAATCGCAAACGCTTAGCCGATAGGCTTCTCAAAAGGATCTACTTACTTGGCTTACCAAACTCCAAATTAACCAACCTAATCGACTTATTTTTTTAGCTTTTCTTAATATTCATCATCATTTATTATTGTGATATAAAAAATAAAATAATAAAAAAACTGTCTATATGAAAATAGATTATTATGTGTGGAATCCGAACACAGAGCATCGTTCGATTTTATCTACGTGAACATCAAAAACATACAATAACTGTGTTTTTACTGTTCACATAGACAAGTCCGAAATAAAACCTTAGTGTTTATTGCATTCTTCATCATTTTTGCAAACAAAATTTCCCATTTCAACAAATCGGGCTATGAATCCAGCCACTATAAAGCAGCAAAAGAAGCCCACCCAAGAATGGCCCATTATACACATAACTCCAGCCCAACACTTCAAAGTTTTATGTAAATAACGAAAGGGAAGTAAAAATAAAAAATTGTGACAAATAAACAATTATTATTTGCAGGAATCCTCTTGGGTACTCGAGGAGGGTACAAAGCTAAAAAACAGTTTGTAATTGGATCTCGGAGCACGAAATTGGAAATTGTTTAATCCTGTAATTAGTAAATAATTAAGGGGGGATTAGGAAGGCCTCGAAAATTACCACAGTATATTTGCTTGCGGGTTCCCAAAGCGACAAAAATACCTCTGTGCTTTTAGCCCCTCGAGTTGTCGGATATTCTCGCAGCTTCTTATTTTTTTATTATTTTGCATTGACTAGGCCAGATTTGAAATGGAAGAGATTTATTTATTAGTTTTTTTTTTACAGATCTACCTTTTGAAAACACTTTTAATATTAGTTTTTTACTAAAAATATGAAATAATTTGATTAGTATGAGTAATGGCTTCTAACGATTATAATTAGATAATTAAAGAAGGTTGATATATCATTTAAAAAATTATCTGGATCGGACACCAATCTCCGGCAAAATCAAGTTGGAGAGTTTCAAAATTAAATCGGTGGCCATCGGAACTCCGATTTAAGCAAATTTATAGTTGAACTAAACATCTCGAAAATACGAACCCAATGACACCAAATTCGACTCAATCCGAGCCCAAATGAATCCGAGTCAAATACCTAAAATATATTTTGAAGGTTCAAACCACAATTTGGATTATCAGTTTCCGAACATGGCATGCTAATAGTCGAATTGAGTGGCTCGACAAGACAAATCCAACAAGCTCAATATCACTGAATTATGATATCATTAAGATATTAAAATGTCAAATAAATGATCCACGATCAACAGAATCATCTAATCTCCATTAGTAATTGGATTTCAACCCAATGGTTGATTATTGTAACATAATCGTTCCTAATTTCAAGTATCATTCAGTCATTTGTAATCCAATCAAATAATTGTGAAATCATTTCAACTAGGCGTGACCTCATGGGTTCTCCCTTTTTCAGGATTTTCCACGTAAAAATTCAGGTGTTTCTTTTTTTTTTTTCTATTTGTGAGTTGGATATTTCGTACAACGTTGAGGCAAAAATTTCTAACTCTATCACAGCCCTAAACTAAGGTGTTAATATAATATTTATTGTATGTTTGGAAATTCGCGATTATAGATATTTACCTTTGTTTTCATTGGCGTTTAACAGGTGGCTAGCAATTCACCATATATGAGTTTAATTTGTCCTTCAAGGAGACTCATGGGAGGAACTTGCCTAAGCAATCTAAGGGGAGTGGTACTTGCTATAAAGTTAAAAGGAAACTCAGTGTGACTAGAATACTAGATCAACAAACGTCCAAGCCTATCAATGAACTTGCCTTATATAGGGCAACCATTGGATTCGTCGTCAAATCAATAACTCGACATCGACCACTTACATGGACTCAATTGTCACTCACTCACTCTTTCCCTAAGTGACCATCCCTCCATCCAAACTCAACTACAAAAAAAGAACTTACTCAAGGCCATCGGCTCGCCCTATCCAACATCAATCATGGTCAGTTCTGTTAGCTTTATCAACTCAACTCCCGACTTAAATCACTTGACCAAGTTTATCATACTTGGTGTTAACCCACAAAATTGGTTTGTACAACAGAATTGCCCCCTTATGAACTCGTTTGGTGCACACTCGACACCATCGAACTCCCCTAGAGATAGATCATCAAACTCACCTCACCCCAGTCAATAACAAAGTGACATATGTGTAGAGCGATGCGTAGTTATATATGCGAACTATATAGCCTTGTATTTTAAATTTGTTTTCATTTTATAGCTTTTTCTATAGACCTTGGAACCCTATAAATAAGGGGTGTTGATGAACAATTTATGGACCTTTAACTCTTGTATTTTTTCTTTTAATTTATATGGTGGAAACTTTGCCAATCTTAGAGCTCTGGTTCTTTTCGAGCATTTTTCATAATCTCTCTCTCTCTTTCTTTAACTCTACTCTCTATTGCGTCTATTATCCATTCTCACACAGGTTTTGCTCGTCTATTAATCTACTGGGCTACTAATAAAGTCGAGTATCATCCACAGATAATTTTGAATTAAATATGATTTTAAACTTTATTTTTTATTGTACAAGTTATAAGTCAGCGAAACATCCAATGATGAGTTAACATTTTTACATTGATCTCTCAAATATTATAGCATTTGCATATTTGTAATTTATCCCTCTAAATTCAAATTCTTGCTTATTTTTTAACAAATGTTTCATCCTAAGTCATAAAATAAGAAGATATTATGAGAAAATTGTCATAGAGATGGAATATTTTCACTGAGAAGATAGAATTTTAAAGTAGCTGCTATAATTGTAGCGTATTGGACAAGTAAAAACTTTTACTTCAACGCAATATTGTAATTTTTATTTTGAAGGGAAGGTATATGTGCAATTAATAATAAATAAAAAAATTGTATAGTAGTTTTAAATAATAATATAAATTAGATTGACCGACATTAAAGATGCCTTGGTGGGAAAATATGTCCTATATTTGAATAGATTTGGGCAAATATGTAAATACATTGACAAATTTTGGGCTGAACATTCCTAGCATTAATGAGGATTAATAATTTAATAAATTTGAATAAGCCTTATAAAATTTTATTTTATTTTCCTAGTGATGAAGCTATTTTCATGCGCAAGAATGCTAATAATAAGAAAATAAGAAACTTTACGGTACGATCTCCTTGTCATCATTTCATGAATTCGGTCATCATGCCACAGTCATAAAACTAAGGTCCTTTGATCGCTATCTCCCAGCAACATACTTCTAGTCACCATTCCACAACTTCAACCATCGAACCATTATTGTCTGACTACGTGTTTTGACTATCATTGTAAAACTACGATCATCTAGCAATCGCCACTTTATTATATTTTCCATCGACTCTGATCCTTCGATCATTGTTGCTTGGCCACGATCCTCCAATCATCGTCATCGGATTATAATTCTCCTACTGCTATCACTCGACTATAGTCCTTTGGTCATTGCCTTATGACTATGTTTCTTTAACCACCATCAATCAACTATGATTCTTCAACATTGTCGCTCGAGTACAGTTTGTTCAACATTGTCGTCTGAACTGTTATCACACAATTGCAATCACTTTGACCATTATCGCCCATTGCACCAACATTCATGGCTTTATCGTTCGTCATTACCAATGACACTGACATATCCCATCACCTATAAGGTTGATACGCACCATCAACACTAAGGCTTCGTTTAGGACAACTTTCTTATTACTTTTAAAACTTCTTTCTAGTATACAAATTTTAATTTTTAAACTATAAATATTTTTTAATAATTAATTAAAAAGCTGTCCCAAATGAAGTCTAAATACAAAGAGATATTTTAATATAATTAATAAGTTGACTGGAATCTTTTTGTCCCATCAAAGAAAAGGAGGCTCTAAAAAGCCAAAACAAAGGCTGAGACAAAAGGCGGCCATGTGACCTCTCACAGCTTATTTCACTCTCTCTCTCTCTATTATTAAAATTTAAATATTATTTTAAAATAATAAATTTATTTATATATAGTAGACATAATAATCTAATCTATGATTATGACTAGATTTTATATTTATTTAATTGTGTTGAAAATTACAATTAAAAATAACTAATTTCAACAATCCAAGAGTTGAGCCGAGCTTAAATCGCAGCTAACTCGAGCTCAACTTATTGGCTAAAAGCCGACTCAGACTTGAGCATGAGCTTGACTCGAGAACTCGAGGTCACCAAAGGAGAAGAGGGGGTCGTGATAGGAGTTTGGTAGAGAATGATTGATAAGACTAACCGGGGAAAATCTTAAATCATTGAGAGAGCTCATTTGGGGAGTTTCAAGACTAGTATCTAGAGCGAAGTGGAGGTCATGACAAGAGCTCATTGAAGAATGATTGATAAACCCAATATTGTTTGAAGAAACTAGAAAATCACAACAAGCGCTGGCTGGCTAAGGATCGACGAGATCATCATAGTTTGAAGAAAATAACGAGTTGAAACGGGAGTTTGTTGGAGAAGGATAAAAAAATTATCATTAGTCTAAGTGTTGTTTAAAGAAAAAAAGCGGTTGTGTCTTTGGGCCAGCTACGATGACTAGAAAAATACAATTTTGAGATGAGAGGTGATCAAGTCAGATGATTATGACAGTTATAGGGGTTAAGGAGATTGATGAGGGTTGCGATGAACGCTAGGGCATCAATAAGAGGGCAACAGGCACTGATTGTGTCAAAGGGAGTAGTAAGTTTTTTTGAGATGTACAAATTTCCTTAAAAATTACTGCTTGTCTTGTCGATCCTTATATAGCGGGTTAGTCCATAACATATTATTCAAAAATATGAATGCGCAAAAAATGCTAAGGATTGATCCTAATATATATATATATATATATACACGAGCTCGACTCGAACTTATTTTTTAAGCACAAGCACAACTCAAGTGAAAAGTATGAGGCTCGAGATCATCAAGAAAGCTTGATATTGTCTCATTTTGGAGCGCACTTTCTTATTTTAAATCTGAATAAAAAAATAATCACATTAATATAAATGCCGATGCATTGATTAATATTATTCATGTATGCTCGAGCTGGGTCAAATTTGAGCTTGTATAATATATGAACTTGAATTTAGATTATAATTTCAACTCGTAGCTTAATGAATTCGACTCATAAACTCTCTTTGAATTAAAATTTCAACCAACTTATGAAGAAATTATTATATGCGGAGACTGGGCGCCGAACGTCGTCTGGAGATCAACCAAAATGCGCCACGTCGGCTGTACCAATCTGGAATACCGAGCGGTACCGAGCATTACCGAGTCACAGTACCGAACAAAAGAATGACATGACATATTCTGATTGGTCTACGGACGGCGACCGCCGCCGTCTTCACAAAATAACAAGTACAACTTATGGGTCCTATTTACACTTTTATATATAATTGAATGGTCCGTGAAATGAATATATTGATTGAAACAAGATATCTGTTTATCTAATTTGTCCATCATGACTCGTTCCGAATGCAATAATTTCAAAAAAAATTCCGAAATGTGCGCTATATTAAATTATATATTCGCTTCGTTTTTTTTTTCTCTATAAATACCTTACTGATTTTTTAATTTGTTAAGATAACGCAGTTGCAGAGCATCAGCAACCGGTGGGGGAACTTTGGCTGTTAAAGTTGGCTTTTTGCGTGTTTGGTATCGGCGTGGGCAGCTGCTTTCTGGTGAGAAGGACGCCAACCAGGGCAGTTGTGATCTCTGCCAAACTGTACCGATTGGTGTAAAAGTAAGTTCAAATCAACGAAATGTGAGTTCTTCCCAGAAAAAAAAAAAAAAAAAAAATTCGGGAGAAATGGGCAAACGAAAAGTATTCATTTTGTTTGAGTAAAAGAAGCTCCTTTACTGGTTTCCTTTGTTACACTGGAATATGGTTCTAAGAGGGTAAAGTTTCAGTGGAAGAGAGGTTTTGCGGCTTTTGGTTGGTTTGCGCTGTGGAATTTTGGTGGAAGCTGAGTTTGCTCGTGTTTAAGAGGAGATAGGTTGGGTTTTGCATCTAGGTTTTGCTTTTTTGAAGTTGGGAGGAGTTTCGCCGGAAATGTGGCTTCTGGTCTTTGTTAGCCATGATGAGAGATGAAATTCTCTCTTGGATTTTGTCTCTTAGACAGTTAAAGCTTGCTCTGTTTCAGTTTAATCTGAGATAATTTGGTTTTTCGCTCGTGTTCTTGTGGTGGAATGGTTTTTGAGTGTTGGAAGTTTGGTTAAGTTCGGATGGAGAAGGGAGGGATTTTCCCGGTCTTCTGGTCCCGCTGGATGCTAAGCTTGCTGCCATTAATGCCATGGTTGGATGTGAGTTCTTCCAATCTTTCGCCCTCTGGTATAAACTACGAAGGTTTGTGTATTCTTGAATTTGACTTTCCATTCTTAAACATTTGAGCTCTACTCTTTCTTCTTTCTCTGTTTTTTTCTCCCCCTTTGTTATAAGTTTCTTCTCTGTAATCTTTTCATGGAAGCTAAAATGGCTGGTTTAATACGAAGGTTGCTCTTCTTTTAGGTTTTTTATACAGGCTTTAAGTTAGGTTTCCACTAGTTTATTCATTTCTGTTAGCAATTGTGCATCATAGATCCCTTCAGATGCTTGAACACATTTTAAACTTCTAATGGATTTCTTGAACTGGATCTAAGCTTCCAGTGATTTACTGTGTTTTATTGCATTGTATTTCAGTTCAGTGAGCCTTCGAAGTTAATTTTTGCCCCACATTTGTCTCTGAACTATCTTCCTTGTTCAATATAGTTGTTGCATTGATGGCTATAAAAATGGAGCTTAACGACCCCTATAATGTTCTGGAGAATTGGGACATAAACTCTGTGGATCCATGCAGCTGGAGGATGGTCACTTGCTCTGCAGATGGATTTGTTTCTGCTCTGTAAGTTCATAAAACCTATATATTCTGTTAATTCATCCCTTCTCATAACAGAAGGGAAATTTGTTGCCAAATTGAATATGTTGTTCTTCATCTGTGCCAGGGGCCTTCCCAGCCAAAGCTTGTATGGGACTTTATCTCCATGGATTGGAAATATAACAAATCTGCAATCTGTGTAAGTGGCGAGGTTTCTCCATTGATTCCTGTTAAAACTTTCAGACAGAAAGTGCCATGAAATTTTTAGTTTTTTTTTTAAAATTTACTTGCAGGTTGCTGCAGAATAATGCAATTTCAGGACCCATTCCTGCTACCATTGGAAGGCTGGAAAAGCTCCAGACACTGGATCTTTCCAATAACCATTTCAATGGCAGCATACCTGACTCCTTGGGAGTTCTGACAAATCTGAATTACCTGTAATTTTCAATCCAAAATTCTCTTTCCCATACTTTTCCAATTTCATTATTGTAATATGAAAATCATCTTTGCGGTGGCTGGTTTTTGAACATTTTGGTTTATGTAGTATGAAATTTGCTTTGATGTTTAGGGTTTTCTTTCTTAAATTCAATGTCATTCGAGTTGAAATTAGTAACACATTTTGTTCTGCTGTTAACAAGCCAGGCGACTGAATAATAACAGCCTCTCTGGACCCTGCCCAGATTCTTTATCTAATGTCAAAGGCCTCACTTTGCTGTATGTGCTACTATTATCCTCTCATCTATCCTTCTATCTTTTTTGATTTAAATGCCTGTGCGTTTTTCTACTCTATAAAATTAAAATTCACTATGAAGATCACAAAATGAATTTTGATGTCTGCTCCTGTAGGGATCTTTCATTCAACAATCTCAGTGGACCATTACCAAAGTTGTTTGCTAGGACATTCAAGTATGCTTTCTTACTGTTTTAATTTTTGTTAGGGGATGTTTGGTAGCATCCAGGATTTGATTTAAGTAGAATTTCATAAATCCGCTAAGTTTGAAATCCGGATTTCAGAAATCCTAAGGGGCCTAAATCCTGAAAACTGTTTGGTTACATTCATGATAAATCCTATTAAATCCCCTGTGACTGTTTGGCTATAGAACGGATTTAACAAGCTGACTTTTTCTATTGAGCCGATGGATTTCGTAAATCCGGCAAAAATCCGGGATTTAGCACGAAAAGGCGGAATTTTCCGTCTATGGTGGCTTTGATTTGCCGTGAGATTTGGTTTTGCATTTTAGGCCGTTTGACTGGATTTCACTAAACCCTGCTACCAAACAACCCCTTAGTTGATGCAATGTTGAATACAATCATTATCATCATTGGTTTTACACAACAGCTTGGAACAAGTAATCATGAAATGGGGCTTATTGAGTATAACATCATTCTTGATTTTATCCCAGCATTGGTGGAAATTCTTTAATATGCGCACGGAACTCTGGGAGCTGGAGCAACTGCTCTTCTGTGTCTTTGAATCCCATTTCATATCCTCCAGATGATCTAAAGGGTATTAAAACTTATTTCTTGTTTTTATTTCTCTTGATAATGAGCTTTCCTTAAACAATGTAGTGATTTATCTCCACAAATATGCTAATTAATAGGCATCTTGGATTTCTCAGCTCAGTCGCAGCATGGAGCCATGAGAAGCCGCCGCATAATCATTTTCTTTGCTGCAAGTGTTGGATCTTTGTTATTTGTAGTTCTTGTGGTTATGTTTATTTGGTGGCACCAGCGATGCAATCAGCAAATTTTCTTTGATGTGAATGGTTAGATTCCTTCCTTGCACTTAAAACTCTATTGCAATTTTATTGGATTTATTTAATGCTGTCTGATGAAGATATGATACTGTAAAGCTAGTTTCACTTTTCAACAATTTCTTTTCCATGCTGTTAAATTTATTTAATCTGAGTGTGCATTTGGAATAGCTTTCATTACATGCCCACACACCTTTTCTTTGGACAACAAGCAATTTCTATGCTATTACTTTGCTTCTTTTTCTTTTTCCCTCTCTCGGAGACACTTTTGCTCTCTCTCACTCTGTCCCAACTATTAGCAACTTTCGTTAAGGCTTCTGATGTTAGTGTTTCATAGAAAATAGAAGAAAAAGGAGAAACAATCCAGGCTATTCAAACTTTCAGACTCTAGTAGTGTAACTATGCAAGTTATTTAAATTTGTCTTTAGAGCACTTACTATAATTTAATATATTTAGAAAGCTTTTGGAACTTTTAATACAATAAAATAAGAAAGAAAAATTTACCTCTTATTGCAGGAATGATAAACATCTTATTAAACTTTGTTCAGTAAAAATAAATTATTATTTAAATCATTATAGTTTAGCCACCACTACCAACATCATTATCATTTGCCATATCCTAGCTATTTAGGGATGATGTTTTAAATCATCATTCTCCATTGATTCTCATCGAGTGTTACATGACACATTTTACAAATTCTGCACCAATATCTTTGCAAAACTTCTATGTTATCTTTGTTTTACCCTTTTCCATCCTGATCCTTCAACTTCAACTATATCTACCTATCCTATTAGTAAATTATTTACTCTTTGTTGTACATTAAGTTTGTGCTTTTGATTCGTAGATCGAGAATTGGTTAAAAATTAGATAGTTTTTGGCTTGGGTCTAGCTAGATTCTAATCAAAGATTCAACTAACAAGCCAAAATTAGTTTGAATTGAACTATATGAAAAGCTAATTGAAATGTGTATTATGTTTAAGTGATTGCATACATATTGAGGGTTGGTGTGGAGAAATGGTTAAGTTACCTCCGGTGCAATTTCAATGTCTCTAGTTTGAGTAATGAAGGCAATGTTCTTACAAATGTAGGGTTAATATTGCGTATGGTAGACCCTCCCTAAATTATGTATTAGTGAGAACTCCATATGTTTGTATGCTCTATATATTTTTATTTTTACAAATTCATCATTGGTTGTTTGTAGGTTGTACTAATAAGTTTTCCTAAGAGCGAATAAATTTTTGGAGTGAATAGAGCTTTAAATTGAAATAAATGAACCAACCTTAACGTGAATCGAGATTGAATTGATCTTGTTTATAGCTGGGCCTGACATTGATGCGGACCAAATTGATGGCTTTGAGCCATTTTTGAGTTGGGTTGGATCTTCTCATGATTGGATCATTCACAATCCTATTGTAAATATCTAATTCATTTCAGTTTATTTTACAATGTATCATCTTCAAAAGATGTCAATCTCATGATCCCTCTAATATAATCATTTCTCATTATATCATTATTAGTTTTTTCACACATCCATATCAACAATCATTCGTTTCATGCTCAAGTTAACTACAAGGAGCTTCTTTGCAACCCTATATTGGAGTCTATATAATATAGCTCACCTAATTGCAAATTTATAAATTGACGAGCAAGATTCCAAGAAGTTTACTTATGAAAATGTTCTTAATGAACCTTTCAATTATAATTACATTATTCTTTTATCACATTATACTCTTGAGATATTTCTCCCTTATAATCACATCACTCGACCTTAATTTTAGAAGCTATATTGTAATTTATGTCCCTATTATTCATTGTAATTGATCCCATATATGCAATTAATCATAATTGTGTATCAAATTATTTCCTAATAATATTTATAAATAGCTGAAAGATAATGTGATACTTGTATATGATTGTTTTAACATGTGCAAATAGATAGCCTCTTGATAAAAAAAGCATTTTTAAAGAAGGTTTAACTGTGCAATGCAACTTAACTATATAAGAATGTGCAATCCTTGTTTTTTTATTAAATTTGTATCTTAAGTTCACTTTTTTGTCTGATATAATTATTTTATTTGAATGATGTCTGTTATTGCAGAGCAATATGAATCAGAAGTGCGATTGGGCCATTTGAAACGGTATTCCTTTAAGGAGCTTCGGATGGCTACTAATCATTTCGATCCGAAAAACATATTAGGGAAAGGAGGATATGGAATTGTTTACAAAGGTTGCCTTAGAGATGGAACGCTTGTTGCTGTTAAAAGACTGAAAGATTACAATGCTCTTGGTGGAGAAATCCAATTTCAAACTGAAGTTGAAATGATTAGCTTGGCTGTCCATCGCAATCTACTTAGGCTTTATGGGTTCTGTACGACCGAGAATGAGAGATTGCTCGTCTACCCTTACATGCCAAATGGAAGTGTTTCTTCTCAACTAAGAGGTGCGTGCATCATGATGTACAGCACTGTGAATATTGCCTAATCTAAGCTTTTTGTTATTTATGCAAGTTTTCTTATTCACGTAAACCTGTTTCAATTATGAACAAGACTTTTGAAGAGTACATGATAACAATCATCACATTAAACATCAAAACTATATTGAGCAAAATATGAAATTTCCATGTTTTGTTTAATTCCTAGTTTTAATATCTTGTTGAATAGAAAGTATGCCAAATATTTGATCAACTCGTTTTAACAATTAAACTATTTATGTTAGTGTTGTAAAAACAGAAGAGCAGTAAGATAATTGCCATTAGAAAATGATGTGGACTCATATTCATTGGGAGTATTCCGCAGGCTTATCACATCGTGGAGAACCATTTTCTGTTTTGCTGCTTTTTTCTCCACTACCGTTATTACTATAGTTGGCACCTTAGTACACACACTTTTACTCTTTGCTTACTAGCTTTTAGTAAAGTTATCCTCTGTTATATGAGGAGGAAGAAACTCCTTGGGGATCATTCTCTTTGATAGTTAATACAACCCGTTACAGGTTTACTGTTGCATTGCTTGTATTCTTGTTCTCTGTTTTTTTCTTCCAGCTTAGGTGCTTCCACAGCAGAAAACTTATTGAATAAGTAGATAAAGAGGCGTGTGAAGCACTGTTCTTAAAGTTAGATTTCCGCTCCTTCCAGGTGCAAAGGTCCACAATGGTCTAAATCCTAGAATTCAACGGACTATTCATGATGGCTTGCGCTAATCACAGCTGGAAGCATGAACAACAATGTAGATATTTGCTTTTAAGAGATGTAAAGTGGATTGAAGAATGAAAAGAAAAATTATTTTTTCATACCGAGGTCTTATATAGACCAAAAATAAATAGCCGTTTTAGTTTAAAACATTATAGAACTAATTTTGGAAACATTATAATAATTAATCTCAAATGTTATGAATGTTAAAACAACTAATTACAAGCATTATGATAATCAATTTAAACATTTTCAAATCAAGTCATAAAACATCAATAAATATTTCCGTTATAAAATAATAATCCTCATTGATTAGACATGAGTAATAAATATTTCTGTTACTAAATATGAGCCATTGATTGCCAAATCAATGCGGGGCTAAACTTTTCTTTGAAAAACATAAAATATAACAAATAACATTCATAATGCAAGGTTAAGCTAATCTTTAGCATTATTTATTCTATGTTGATTATAACCAATCATCTTTTCTTCAAAACTTAATTTGTAGCCCTATATTTCTTCCTCCTCCTCAATCTTAGTCTTTTCTTCCTTAAAATTTAGCACTCTAGAACTTAAATCTCTTACATTTGCACGTCTACATTTAGTCTAACTTATTTCCTAGTGTGCGCCTTTGTTTCTACTAGATGCTTTTTCCTCATATTCTCATGTTACTTTGCATTAGAAAAAATTAACTCATCTTTTGCACTTGAAGTTTTATATTTCGTCTCTCCTCGTCTTCTACTTTAAAATATGGCACTTGCCTAAGCAATACCTTAGAAATGTTGTCACCTAGCAAGTATCAGAAATGCAAGTTCTCACATTGCATTACCTGAGCATTTAGACCGAGTGATTAAAAGTGTAATGAGAGAAGACTTGTGTCCTCACCTTGCATTGCCCATATGGACTTTGAGAAGATGCATGGTGGTTATGTAATTAAAAATAAAATATAGTAAGAGAAGGTACACTTGATGTCAAGAAAGCTCATGATCTTGCAATAATGAACACTTTGAGGAACATGGTGTTGATAACAAAATTTAGTGTCTCAAGTTCATAAATATAATTCTTCTTACTTAGAGTGAAAGTAATATGTGAAAAAGATTAAAATGGTCCTTGATTCTTTATGTAGGGCTAAAATGGTCACCAACTATATTAAATGATCATCATAGTCCCTCAAGTCTAATGGCGGGACTATTTTGGTTCCTCTTTAAAGAGTTGAGAGATCAAAATAATTCTTTAATATAGTTGATTATTTTGGTCTTCCATAAATAGTCAATGAACCGTTTTGATCATTTTCTCAAAAAAATTATAATGTAAATCTTGTAAGATGATTAAAAGGAAAAGCTTGACCACACAACATAAGATTGTAGTTATATATTATAAACAATTTAAAGTATTATGGCCCTAGAATAAGGTGTTTTAAATTAAAAAGTGAGAAATTATTAATCTTTTAATATAGCTTGTTAAGAGGCAAATTATAATCTTTTAGTTGTGTCAAATCTGATGTGGGATAAGAGAGCTAGTTCCATAAGATGATTTTTATAGAAGTTTTAGGATTTTATAAATATAGATTGTCGACCTCCTTTTTGCATCAGTCCAATTTATCTCTTATACACATTCATTCCGTATATAAAATTTTTCGATCGAGATTATATCTTGCAAAACATATTGCACCGTTGGCTCCAGCTCATCTAGATGAATCAAATAAGTCCATTTGTGCTTGAATCGGATATACTTTGATGCATCTCGAGGAGAGAGAATGTTAGCGACTTAGCGGCCTTTTCTTAATAAATTTAATAATCAGTATAATAAAATGCTGTCTGCAAGTACTATTTAAACCTTCCTCGCTTAGTTGAACCATCAATGAAGATAAGAGAAAAAATCATGACAATAGGCTCTTTGGCGAAGGTAACCCTATCTTTCTCCCCATTTCTTGCTTTTCTTCTAAATCTTGTACAGCGTTGAACTATCTGAATTAGTAAATCTGGGATTCAAGCCGAAACGGAGGTAAAATAGGGTTTAGAGGTCTATAAATTTATTTTAACATTTTCTATCGATTGAAAAGATTTATAGTTTGACTATTTCTAATCGATTGCGAGCCGTCCGGTCATTTGGACTAGTGCTTCTAATTTTTGCATCCCTGTCAATCATACTAATTGAGTTTCACTATTAAACTTATGGCAAGGAAAGCATGCATTTATACAATCAACATGTTCAGCATACAGTTTAATGCACACTCTATTTAATGCATAAACTATAATGATCCCAATTAACATTTTCTCATAACTTTGTATTGTTCTATCAAGTCTTTCACACTAGCAAGATTTCCTTCCTTTCTATTGTTTGTAGCCCTCTTTTACCACAATTATGCTATTAGCGTTTAACATGTCTTCTTATTGGATAATCAGAAAACCATCAGAATAAGTAAATTCAGAAAGTGAAGCAAATAAGCATTTCTTTAGTATAACTATTTGACTCACTATTTTCCCTTTCTGGCAGAACATATTCATGGAAGGCCAGCTTTAGGCTGGTCAAGGAGGAAAGGGATAGCACTGGGAACTGCAAGAGGATTGCTTTACTTGCATGAGCAGTGTGAACCAAAAATAATTCATCGAGACGTAAAAGCCGCCAATATCCTTCTCGATGAAGATTTTGAGGCAATTGTCGGCGACTTTGGGCTGGCCAAGCTTTTAGATCACCAAGAGTCACATGTAACCACCGCGGTGCGAGGAACAGTTGGTCACATAGCACCAGAGTACTTATCCACAGGCCAGTCATCAGAAAAAACTGATGTTTTTGGCTTTGGGATTCTTCTTCTTGAGTTGATTACTGGTCAGAAAGCTGTAGATTTTGGACGAGCTGCTAACCAGAAAGGAGCCATACTTGATTGGGTAAGCTTTTGACTGTTTCACTTCCTCATTGTTTTCTTAATACTCAGTTAATAGATATGTTTTCTGCTATTCATTTTACATGTTGAAATCAAAGTATATTCTTCACACTGTCTTCAATAAATTTTGCTCACAACATCCCTTTAATATGATTAGGTGTCAATTCATTCTAAGTCTTCTCATTGTTAGCACGATTAATTTGGATATTAATGGTTTTTTTATGATTGTACAACACTTAAATACATAGAGCATACGATTAAATTATAATTTTATAAAAATTATCTTCAAATCTTAGTGATAATTCTTGTTTGCTTTACATGCCTTGAGAAATTTCTTTATTTTAACGACCTTGTTCTTACACTAGAAGTTAAATCTCATATTATCCTCTAGCTTTTAGTATAATCAATCCAAGACACCTCAAATTATTATTGATAGATATCATTTTATCCTCTATTAACATTGACTAATATTTGCTAATTTCATACTAACCAAATTACATATCATACAACCAGTCCAATTTTTGTTCTTTTAATCATAACTTATTAAATATTATTCACTAATTTCAGTGTAAAATCTTGTCGTTTAGAACTATGTCATATGTGAAAAGAATACACACCAAGTTACATCACTTTGAAAATTCCTTATAAGCATTTATATGACCAATACAAATGTGCATGCTTAGTACTGTTCTTTATGAGTTCTTATTGGAATTGGGAACTTTTTGACACTATCAATGCTCTAGCATACATATATTTAACATCTTCAACATATATTTGATATATATTTTTTACTTAAATGCATACCAAATAGAATCCAGAGATACTGGATTATAGTTTTTCTTATAATAACAACATCAACATCTAGCATTTATTCCACTACATGTGGTTAGCTGCATGAATCTTGTTTCTCCATTGTGTGCTATTAAGAGTCAACTTC
The DNA here is from genome assembly GCF_001605985.2 of Dendrobium catenatum. NCBI lineage: Eukaryota > Viridiplantae > Streptophyta > Magnoliopsida > Asparagales > Orchidaceae > Dendrobium > Dendrobium catenatum. Next base: position 771,332 of record NW_021319804.1, read on the forward strand.
TCATTTAAATCTAATAAAAAAGATAATTTCTAATTGTTTCTAACCAAGTCTTTTAGATCCACATCTACCTTTCTTAATATAGGTCTGTATTAGAACAAGATATTAAATAGATTTAATTATATATCTGACGTGGCTGTACGCTATTAGCTAGTTTACTTTATTACGGTTTGTCCAGCTCTATATATAGGATTGTACACTGTAGTTCGGTAATGAAAAATAGATAATCTCTTCTTGCTCTTTATTCTTTATGTCTTCTTGTTATGGACCTGAGATCCAGTTTCTTCAGTCTGTTCTAATACATCAACTCTCCTATCCGGGTTAATTGAAGGAGAAATTATTCTGTACGGATGCCAAACGCAGTTCACCATCCGGAGACCAACCAGAATGTGCCATGTCAGCGGTACCGAGCCACAGTACCGAGTTGGGGTGATGTGGCGCATTCTGATTGGTCTCTGGATGGTGTTCGGCGTCCGTACAGAATAATTTACCCAATTGAAGGCCTATATTGTATATGACCAAATCATCTAAGGCAACTCTTTATAATCTTATCTGCCAATGGAGCAATTCCAACCTTTTCACGTATATACTTGTTTTTGCATTCTATATAAGTATAAAGTCACTCATCCACATGAGCATCCTCATCTTTGTGACATTTAACTTAATTTTATACTTCTTTTTTAATGGCTAACAGCATTATAGGTCTCATCACCATTTTATAGTTGCATATCATAGTTTTCTTATAATTAAAGAAATCATATCAAAATTCTTTTATCTATAATCACTAGCATCAAAACTTTGTGACCAACAGAAGTGTTTTACAGGACCGAGTAATCTCTGTATGCCTGCAGGTAAAGAAACTCCACCAGGACAATACACTAAATATGATGGTTGACAAGGACCTGAAGAACAACTACGACTGGGTCGAGCTCGAGGAGATGGTTCAAGTGGCTCTCCTTTGCACACAATACAATCCAACCCGGCGGCCAAAGATGTCCGAGGTGGTCCGAATGCTTGAAGGAGATGGCCTCGCCGAGAGATGGGAAGCATCAATGAAGCTCGACACGCCGAAGTCTCGATCCTCGGAGCAACCTCAACCGAAATATCTGGACTTTGTTGAGGAATCATCGCTTGTCGAAGCAATCGAGCTATCAGGACCCAGATGATACTGATACATGAGGCATATATAGCATTCAATTGTACATTTCATCTGAAAGGTTTGATCCTTAGATGTTGCTGTGAGGTCTGGTTTTTCGGATTGTGGTTTTCATAGCAGTTTGCTTTGGCTTCACAAGTATTCTTGTCTTGTACAGAAGGACATTATTATAAATGAATTTTGACATGTTAGCTGGAGCTAAATTTTTTTCTTTTTCAATCCTTTTTAGTTTTGTAGTCTGTGGCTTTATGTGATATTGCTTTGATTTAATCAAAGTTTCTTCATTAAATTAGATATTCTCATCTGATGGAGGGATGGAGACATGGAGTGCTGTTTTTTTAGCAACTGGCTTCGTTTGGGACGATTTTCTTACTGCTTTTTGAAACAGTTTTTTGATACAAAAATTTTAATTTTTATATTGAAAAGTTGTTTGAAGTAGTAAGAAAATCGTTTCAAATGAATCCTATATTTTTTATGAAGTCAATGTGATTTTTTTTTGGACATACAATTGATATCAATATACAATTAAAAATTTTAAGTTGAGGGAAGTCAAATTCTTTACAAGAGTATTAATCCAATGATAAATAATAATTTGAGTGACAATTATATAGATAAGTTTAAGAATCTTATATAGATAGTGAAAAATGTCTTCAAATTTTTAATAAGTCGGAAAGTAAGATGGGAGGTTAAGGTTTCATTTGAGATAATTTTCTCGTTGTTTTCTAAACCAGCTTTATAGTATAAAAATTTATAGTTAAATTTTTTTTTATACTAAACTGTTGTTTTAGAAAACAGTAAGAAAAATGTTTCAAACATAGCCTAAGATTTCGTTTGGAATAACATTTATATTGTCAGCTTTTTCATATGAAATTTATTGATTTTAAAATTTTTGTACTAAAAAAAATACTTTAAAAGTAGTAAGGAAACTGTCCCAAATGAAACCTTATAAACAAAAATTACGATCGCATTTTTATTTGCATTGATTGACATCATTTAATAACTCTTCTAGTTGAAAATTTAGAAAACTTACAAAAGCTATTTTGCCTAATAATTTCATACATATAGATTTGTGTATTAGGTCCATTTTTAATATTATATATATAAATATATATATGAAAAAATAAAAAAATATTGATTAACTTAGCAATTTTATATTATAATTATTTTTTTAATCATATTAATATGTAATTATTTGCATCTAGTTAAATTATTATATATAAAATTAAGAGCATAGTAATTTCTATATTTTATTTTTTAAAAAACTTACAAATATGTATCAATTCATATATTGAATAACTAAATTTTTTTATATTTACTTATACTTTAGTTTAATGTTGAAATTATATCGAAGAAAAAAAAAATAAATATTGAAGAATATTCATATGAAATATATTTTTTATTTTAAATAAAATAATATTGATAATGTTTCCATATTATTTGAGAATTTAAAAATTATAGAAATAAATATAAAAAAATAAAAAATTAGATAGATAAATAAATAAAATTTTTGTTCTCTTACAAATCCCTTCAATTTTTTGCCTTCTTCTGGCCTAAACCCTCACTCCGATCCTCGGCGAAGTCCTTAAACCCTATAAATATATAAATATAGACCTCCCTTCAACCCCCGCTTGCCGGAGAAAAAGAACACAGGCAAAACTCACTGCCCTTATCAATTCTCTCCATGGCCGCGGCCATATCCATAAGGGCGGCGAAGAACCCTCTGATCTCTGCACTTCCGCGCTACCTTACATGGCGGAGCCCCGGATTTCGGCGCTTCTGCAGTAGCAGCCTCGACCTGCAGTCAGCATCACTGTCAGAGCCGGAGCTGGACATGGAATCTCATGTATACACGTACCCTCTCATTCCTGGCCGAAAGGTGCTGGGTTCCTTCAAGGAGGAGTTTGAGATTGGTTCTCGCATCATCACCATTGAGACAGGAAAGATTGCCCGCTTTGCAAACGGATCCGTCGTCATCACCATGGACGAAACCAACGTTCTCTCTACTATTTCCTCGGCGAAAACAGACGGATCCCGAGATTTTCTACCCCTCACGGTACACTTCTGTCCCACTCCCCTAACGGTATTATTTTCCCGTTGTTCTCTAGTTTTTTGACCGGATTGTATTATAACCTTGCAACACTCTCTTCACGTTGTTTTCAAAGCGACCAAATTTCCATATCAGACAAATACCGTTAACAATCCACAACAACCTCCACTAGAATACCAACATCCTCTCACGTAACTCCCTCCTCTACAATCCCCATCCCCAATCATCCCACTGGGCCTAGAACTAATGCCACTCCAAAGCCGCGTTTAGTACACAACTTGCACCACGAACCTCTCTCAAGTAGTCAACAGATACCGGAAACCTCCCCAATCAGTCCTGCTTCCAGCCTTTGAACACATTCTTGCCCATAACTCAACACCTGCAAACTATACAAACCTCCACATCCACATATTCATCCTCCATCTCTTCCAATCACCCATGCTCATCCACTCAGGACTGGGTACCTGAAGCCAAGGCAAATTCTAATCTTATCTCATCAAAGTACCAACCCATCAGTCCGAACATGCTATACAACAGCTGCTAAAGATCCAAATTGGACAAAGGCAATGTCGAATGAGTTCCAAGCATTGCAATCTTGAGGAACCGGGGTACTGATTTCAGCTGCTTCAAAACAGCAAATTCTAGGTAGCAAACGGCTATCACACCAAGTACAAGTCAGGTGGCATGATAGCACGATACATAGCTCATCTTGTCGTCGTGTTGGGATACAATCAGACAGAAGGCATTAGACTACACAGAGACATTGAGCCTTGTTGCAAACTTATCACCATTGGAATATTTCTCAAGATGTCACTTTAGCACAACGGAACAATAATCCAACTAGATGTATCATACACCTTACATAGATGACTCGATAAAATCGTCTGCATGTCTCAACCACCCAGATTTCAAGACCCACACAAACCTTACCATATTTGTCTATTGAAAAAAGCTCTCTAAGGATTAAAGTAAGCCTTCACACTCTCCTATCAACTTCAACAATTCAGCTTCACCTTTAGCATTTATGATCCTATTTACTTATCTATACTTGTGATGCCGCCAAGCTATATATTTTCATATATGTTGATGACATATTATTGACAGATACCAACTCTAATTCTATGGTAGAACTCGATATATCTTCAATGCCACTTCAACATTCACAATTTAGGATTGATTTCCTTATTCCTTCATGCAACAAAAACTTTATAGGACCTGCATCTGAGTTAGTTGCCCTATACCTCTGACATCCTCAAGTGTGTTGGCATGAGCGACAGAAAAACCATTTAAAACCAAGCCACCATCAAATCTACATCCATTGATCAACATGACTCTCAATACAGTAATTCAATCCTCTACCGTCACTTGGTGGACATCCTTCTATACCTTACCATCAAAAGGCCTAACATCTCCTATGTGTTAGACACCCTATGTCAAGATATGCGCAATCTCTATCCAACAAATGCTTTCTTATGCTATGGGGCAAGTTGGTGATCTAAGAACTAACCGTCAGCTTGAGGGGAGTTGTTTATAATACTACATCAAATAATTATAATATCATAAAAGCTGCTTCAAAGCAGTCATTACCTGTACTGGATTGACCCTCATCATCCATCTCTAACCATTGAGAGCATCCCAACCATCAAAACCAGAGTATCACCATCACTGTCATAGAATGGAATAGTAATTTGACATAACACTTTCTCTGTTATACTCTACCACATATCTTATTCTACTTCTATCAGATAGTATTTCTAGCCTCAGTAATAACACATTGATTATGCTAAGCTGTCCCATGGTAATTAGTAGTGTCTGTGATGCTTTCGAATGCATTACTAAAATGCATGTGAAAATCAACGTTCTTACCAAACGCATGAATGTAGTGTACACAAGTGATTATGCCATGTATAATGTAGTGTACACAAGTGATTATGCCATGTATATCGTTCATCACCATTGTTTAATGCATTATTAGGGCCAGACTGACACATATCTATAACTGGCTGTCTGGACTATAATAAATTGTTTAGCCAGCTTGCGTTGGAAGATGAAGCTTCTAAATGTGTTTATGGTCATTTGGCTCCCCTATTGAAAGATAATTATTATGTTTGCCAAACTACATCTGCCTCCCTTGAACCATCCTCTCTGAATAAAATGGAATGACTATAGCTTGTTCAATTTTATCTTTAAAATTTTAATTTTGAACTATGGCTGTAAGTTCATTTGCTTTGCTGTTATTGCATTGTTCTTTTCCGGATGTGACTTCCTTTAAATTCGTTCTCTTTGTTTGTGATCATCTTATGTTTTATATTTCATTTGATATATCAAAAACTTGTGGAAGGTTGACTATCAAGAAAAGCAATATGCCCAAGGTGTCATCCCTACAACGTTCATGCGAAGAGAGGGGGCTCCGAAAGAACGGGAACTTCTATGTGGGCGCCTAATTGATAGACCCATCCGTCCTCTATTCCCTGCCGGCTTCTACCATGAAGTCCAGGTTTTTTTTTGCCCTTCAAAATTTCAAATTTTGTATTAATATTTATCGACCTTTTTGGTGAAAAACCATATCTCCATTACATTGTATGTAATAGGCTACGGTGAACGTTCTTTCATCAGATGGAAAACAAGATCCAGATGTTTTGGCTGCAAATGCGACATCTGCCGCACTTATGCTGTCTGACATCCCTTGGGGAGGGCCTGTGGGCATGATACGTGTGGGGAGGATAGATGGCCAATTTGTTTTTAATCCGACCATGGATGAGGTGATTTTCAAGATTAGTTTGCATCACTCTAATTGATGTTGTTGCCTGGCATTTCAAAGTTTAATGTATTAGCATAATTTGTTGATTTTTCTAGTGATTTCTTTCATTTCAGTTGTATTTTGAACCCTATTAAACTATTCTCAGTCTAAACTATTATTTCTTCAAAGCTAGCTTTAGGAATCTGATTAAGTTCTGTTAATTGTGCAGCTGAGCATGAGTGATCTTAATTTGGTTTATGCCTGCACTAGGGACAAGACTTTAATGATAGATGTACAGGCTCGGGAGATCTCAGAAAAGGACCTGGAAGCTGCCCTAAAGATTGCACATCCTGAGGTACGCCTGCTTGATTGTGCTTGCTTTGTTTTATAGATTGATGAGTAAAGATTGCTTGAAATATAATTATTTTGATCAGGCTGTCAAGTACATTGAACCTCAAATAAAATTGGCTGAAAAAGCTGGTAAACAGAAGAAAGAGTATAAATTATCAATGATCACGGACAGAACACTTGGGAAGATCAGAAGCTTGGCAGAAGGACCGATTGAGGCTGTTTTTACTGATGCGGCATATGGAAAGGTGTTTTTTTGGTATTCTCTGGTTTCATTGTACTGTTTTTGCCAAAGAAATCTTCTTTTGTATGCCTTAGAATTTCATCTATTAATATCTTGCTTTTTTTGCTCTAACAAATAAATATTTAACTCAGGAGGCTATTCTTCCTTTTGTCAATACCTGCCCAAATTTTGTAGCTAGGAAAAATTTAAGGACTAGGACTAGCTCTTCTTCATCCCGTTTTATAACATATTTCATGTTTTGTTGGAAAAGTAGAAATTTTGCCTTATGCAATGGTTTAGATCAATAACCTTTTTTTTTCCCTAATACAAAATTTTCTTGATTGTTAGTTTGAGCGTGGTGAAGCCTTGGACAAAATTACACAAGATGTTAGGGCAAAACTTGAAGAGGAATTTGATGAGGAGAGCTTAAAAGTTCTACCAAAGGCTGTTGACACGGTTAGGAAACAGGTATATATGGCTCTTACTGGGAAAAAGTTTTATTTTTTCTATTTTTACATCTTCATATTTAATAGATTCACACAGCTGCATCTTGGTTTGCAGCAAACCATTTTGTCAGCAAAACATGCTCTTGCAAAGTATATTCAGTAGAATTAGCCACATTGCCTTCACGAGTAATAGCTTAGAAGTAGCCTGGTGTAAACTATAGGTAGAAAATTTGGTCCAAACCAAATCCCCAAAAGGATAATTTACGTTCATTCCTTTTGCTATGCACTCCTTTTGCCCCAAATATTTGCTGGTTTTTGGAACAGCCAAATGATCCTAACCAAGCAATCATGCAGCTTCTTGTGTATCTATGCTATTTAATAAAATTCAGGATGTTTTTTAAATGTCCATTTTCTTGCACTGTTTCTCGATGGAGATTTTTGTGTTTATTGTGGGCTCCGAAAATTCGTGCCCCGGCTTTTCTGCGACCACTTTCTTTTTCGTATCTGGGTCAGGAGAGTTTTAACGTTTAAGTTCCAAGGTAAACTTTCAGAAGATTGGGTTTTAAATAAGACATTACCCAGAGTCATCGCCCTCATTTTGTGAGGAATTTATGATATGAGTTTAGGTTTCCTATAGGTAGGGGTGTCAATTTCGGGTCACGGTTCGGGTCGAACCCGAAACTGACCCGGTACTATTCGGGTCAACCCAAAACCGACCCGTTTCTGCAAACAAGTCGGTTTTCCGCACCCGAACCTGACCCGCTTCTGGTCTGGGTCAACCCGACTCGACCCGAATGACCTAGGTCGGACAAAAAATGCTAGTTTTTGGGTCCAAAAACGGGTCAAACTCCTCTTTTCGGGTAAAAAACGAGTCAATCTCGGGTTGCCGGGTCAAAAATGGGTTTTCCAGTAAAAAATGGGTCATTTTCGGGTCAATTTCGGGTCAACAGGTCAACACGAACCCGACCCGATTTTTGAAACGGGTCGAATTGTTGAACCCAAACCCAACCCGTTTCGGGTTCGGGTCAACCCAAACCCGAAATTTTTGGGTCGGGTTTGAGTCAGGTTTTCGGTTCGGGTCCAATATTGACACCCCTACCTATAGGTGCAAGCCCCTATAGTTAAGTACTCCTCCCAATAGCGAGAGAGAATATACATCCAAAAAATGCAGATTTTTTTTTGCATATTTAATTGTCTTTAATTTGTAATCATAATTTTTTTCTATGATCAACATCAATAGTATTATTCTAGTTGCATTAGAAACTTGAAATTCTTAAATGCTTTGCATCAGTACTTGTCTAATTTTTAAGTTAGGTAATTTTTAGACCGGTTTATTCTATGGATTTATTCATGCAATTGTAATTAAATAGTCCTAGGTAGGATGGCCTTACTTTTTAACGGTTTAATATAAAATTTAATCTATCAGACAATAGAATGTTGCTCTTGAGATTCCAAGACATGTAAACTTTTTTTTTTATAAAAGTAGCTAATATCCTACAAGGAAATCAAGTTAGAATCAGAATTCATGGCAATTGTTCATTTTTCTTAACCCTCTCCAGGATATCTGGGCTTATCACACAAATATTCTGTTGCTAGAGTTTTCTTATATGCCTTTTTAGGCTTTTAGTTTTGCTGAATTTCACTAGTAGCTTATTTCTTCAATTTGGCTTGAAATTTACTGTTTTATTCTATTCAAGGTCATAATTTTTTTTCAAAATTGTTAACTTATATTTTAGCTTCACTAATTAATGGCCTACTCAATATATGAGGCATGAAAGGGTTTATCGTTTATTTAAGTAGCCTTATTCCTCCATTCATAGAAGTTGTTGAGTTGTTTCTGCGATTCAAACTTGCAACCATGATCATAGTGGGTGCAACCTAACCATTTCTGCAAGCCCACTCTCTGATTTCATTATTGTGAGTACTATCCTTGAATTGCGCCTCCATAGGTGTTGCATATTTCACCATTGTTGTTAATTTTTGGGCTGAGCTAATTCACAACATAGTCAACCGAATCTCACTTGATTTTTAATTTTCTATTAATAGATTGTCCGTAAAAGGGTTATTGATAAAGGTCTGCGGGTTGATGGGAGAAAACTTGATGAAGTCAGGCCTCTGCATTGTGAAGCTGGCACTTATCCTATTTTGCATGGATCGTCAATTTTCTCACGCGGTGATACTCAAGTATGGATTTTGCTTTTAGACTCATCGTCTTGATGTTAATTATTTTGAACTTAATACAAATACACAATATCTCATAAAAATCTTTAACATCATAGAGGTTCTCAATATCTTCTATAGGTTTTGTGTACTGTAACCATTGGGGCTCCTGGAGATGCACAGCGCTTGGATTCACTTGTTGGCCCCCCAACAAAACGTTTTATGCTACATTATACTTTCCCACCATTTTGTATTAATGAGGTTGGCAAACGTGGTGGTTTGAATAGGCGTGAGGTTGGACATGGTACGCCATCTATATAGTCCTGAAGCTCTTGCATTTTTGATGCTGCCCTTATTTGCATTTTAGAACTTTCTACAATGTTTGTTTTACTGTTTGATTTGGTGAACTTTGATGTGTTATTTTTTATTTTTTTTTTATCCGGCGCATGCTGGAAGAAAGAACATGATAACTATCTGTGAAAAAGACTAAATACCTAGATCTTTTTATCGGCATGGAAAAATTTCATTTTCTGGCAATGTTGTAAACAATACACAATACTTCCTTTTCTGGCAATATTATAAGCAAATCATTGAAGCGGTGGCTATCAGTTTGACGACTTAAAACGAAATTATCACCTAAAACTTTGTATGCTCTATTTTGATATGTAAGTTGATAGAGTTGGTGGCTGTTGTTGATGGTTTCCATTAGTTTTTTTGTAGACATAAATAATTATTTATTTTCTTTGTTTCCCTTTATCATTTTCTGTTAATTTTAGTAATTATTTGTTCTTCTTGAATCGACTTGTCTTCTTAGCATGCATCATGGATCTTTCTACCATGCTCATGCTTTTTTTATTTTTACACCTTGACAACAAAGGGGAAATTATTGGGTTCGATCACCGGACGCATCTATACATCCGGAATCCAATAGGAGGATGCCACGTCGCGACCCGACGGCCCGACGATCCCGCTTGGTTTGTTTAGCATGTGCTTCTCTATTTACAGCGCGGCCTGACAACCCGACCCAGACTGAAGGTAAAAAGTCATTCTAGAGGAGGATTGTTCTCTCCCAATCTCTAGACGAAGAGTCTAGAGTCCAAGACAACAAAGAGAACTCCAAGAGAATAATATTCAAGCATAACCCTAACCCTAATCCCTCCTCCCATACTTAAAGCATACAATTAATTATTTAAAACCAAATTACTCCCTTGCCCTTGCCGCCCCCTCCTTTGCGTCCAATTCCTTTGAATTTGAATACCTAGTGGGCCCCACTCCTTTCTCTCTCCTTATGTTGCTGCCCCTCCTCCTGTAGCAAAGAACCAGCCTCTTTGAAGAGGCCGGTTGGGGTTAGGCCAGTCCACTAGAGACCGGTCTAGCAGTAATTTTTTAATTATTCCTATCATGATCTGGCCCGGATGCTCGATTTAACTGGTCGAGAACTAAAAGTCGGACGGTAGGATCTAATCATTTCAGTTCATAAACAAAACAACATTAAAACATCAAATTCTCTTTTCTTTTATCCGAAGAGTCAATAACAAAATTCCTCAAATACTTAACATTTCTCAAATCATAAATTACCTATTATCAGTTGCATGCTGTCTTCTATAGACGAACTCTTCTCTTTCTGCCATTTCTAAATCTTTGGAGACTTACCTGAAACAATTAATTAGTGGAATGAGTTTACAAAGTAAACTCAGTGGGTGACTGTTAAAACGATCGACATAAGCAAGCAAAATTTGGGAGAAGCCCCAAATTTTTGTGGGCAAAAGTAATGTAGGCAAGGGGGGGGGGGGTCAAAACAAGTTGAATCTTTTGGTCTTTGGGCTGATTATTGTTTCTAGGTTTGGACTTTTAGTTGCTCTCAGGTTGGTTGAGAGATATGCTGTGATTTTTGGAATGGAAAAACTGATGATTTTTCTTGGAAAAGCTTGAGAGCTTGTTCCACCCCTTCCTCTTCTTCTAGGAAAGTGATAGGAAGTACTTGAGTTCTCAAGTATTCCTAACCAAACCAGTGAAAATCTGCAAACTGCTGTCCACAGCAGAAATCAGCAGGAAAACAGGGAAATCTGAGAGAAAACGCAAGATACGACTTGTATTTCACTTGCAATGAAAGCAAAACAAAGAAAGATACAACGTTCTTCAATTCGAGAGGAAGAACAACTCTTTACAAGTCTCTAGCAAACCCTAGAGCCCAAGAACACCAAGAGATCTCAAACTTCTCATTCAAATTCCAGAAGACCCTCCTTTCCCCCCAATCTCCTAATTAAACAAAAAATAATCATAAAGGACAATAATGGATTTCCTAAAACAACCCCCTCATTCAAATTTCTCCCTCCCAAATCAAAATTAATCCCACGTGGAGTCCACATGAAGTTCCGCCTCTTGCTGCCGTTTCCGCCCAGCCCGTCTCGCGTAGCAATGGACCGTCTCGGTTGGACCGGTCCAATCGGCCCATCCTGGGCCGGTCTAACATTACTCCCCTCCCAAAAACTCACCTTGTCCTCAAGGTGAAAATTGGGGAACTGTTGCTTCACAATCTCATAAGGCTCCCAAGTAGCTTCATAGTCGGGAAGATTCTTCCATTTAATCAACACCTCCTTGTTTTCTTTTTTATCAATCCTCACTCCTTGCAACTCCATAGGTTCCATGATCACCTCTAACTCCTCTGTCAAAGATGCTGGTAGCTCCGCACTAGCTACCTGTTCCCCTAATGCTCTTCTCAGCTGTGACACATGGAACATTGGGTGTATGGTAGCAGAAGAGGGCAACTTCAGACGATACGCCACTGCTCCGATCTTGTCCAACACTTCGTAGGGGCCAAAATATATTGGCGCCAATTTCTCATTCCTTCTTCTCGCTACTGTCCTTTGCCTGTAGGGTCGTAGTTTTAGGAATACCTTCTCTCCCACTTCAAACTGCATGTCTCTCCTGTGTGAATCTGTCTGCTTCTTCATGATCTGTTGAGCCCTCATCAGATGCTTCTTTAATTCTTCCAGCACCTTGTCCCTTTCCTCCATGTACTGCTCAACTGTCGAGACCGGTGTACTTCCTTTCCCGTAGTGCACTAAGTGTGGGGGATCCCTTCCATACAGCACTCTAAATGGGGTCATCTGAGAGGCAGAATGGTACGACGTATTGTACCAATATTCAGCCCAAGGTAGCCACTTTGCCCACATCCGCGGTGTTTCTGAAGCAAAACACCTCAAGTAAGTTTCCAAACTTCGGTTCACCACCTCTGTTTGCCCATCGGTCTGTGGATGGTAGGCGGTGCTTCTCTTGAGGACCGTGCATTGCATCATGAACAGCTCTCTCCAAAACTGGCTGAGGAACACTTTGTCTCGATCAGACACAATAGATTCTGGAACCCCATGCAGCCTGTCCACCTCCCTGATAAATGCCGCAGCCACTGACACCGCCGTGTAAGGATGTCGTAAGAGAATGAAGTGGGCATACTTGCTGAGCCTGTCCACCACCACCAGAATGACCGTGAATCCTTCTGACCTGGGTAAGCCATCAATGAAATCCATGGACACTTCCTCCCAAACTCTGTTTGGAAGTGCCAATGGTTGTAGTAAACCTCCTGGAGCCATGACCATGTATTTGTTTCTTTGGCAGACCTCACAACTCGCCACCATCTCCTCCACATCTTTATGCATTCCTTTCCAGTAGAGTTCCATTGCCAGCCTCCTGTATGTTTTCTGAACTCCTGAGTGACCTCCGACTGAGCTGCCATGAAATTCCTGCAAAAGATGGGGAATGTGTATGGAAGTTCGTGGCATCACGAACCTCCCTTGATACAATAGTTTCCCCCCTTCAATGTAGTAACCAGGATGACTGCTCTTGTCCTTCTCCAAATCCTCCCTGATCTTCCTCAGCTCCTCGCTCAGCATCCTTTCTTCTTTAATGGCCCCCCAGTCTACTATCAATGGCGCCGACACAACCAACTACTGAATCTCCCCAACGCATCTTGATAAAGCATCGACCGCCTTATTCTCCAAACCAGGCTTATATTGGATCTCAAAATCATAGCCTAATAGTTTGGATAACCACCTATAGTGCTCTTCGGTCACCATCCTCTGCTCTAACAAATACTTCAAGCTCCTCTGATTAGTCCGTACAATAAAGTGTCTTCCCAAGAGATACGGCCGCCATTTTTGGATTGCCAAAACAATGGCCATCAACTCTCTTTCATACACTGACTTCAATCTAGCTCTGGCTGAAAGTACCTGGCTGAAGTATGCTACTGGCCTGTGATTCTGCATCAGCACCGCCCCTAGCCCATATTCTGAGGCATCTGTCTCTACTACAAAAGCCTGATCAAAGTCTGGAAGAGCTAGAACAGGGACCGTCGTCATGGCTTCCTTCAACCTCTCGAACGCCTGGGTGGCTGCCTCTCCCCAGCAAAAATTGTCCTTCTTCAGCTGCTCAGTCAAAGGCCAGGCAATGGTACTATACACCTTCACGAACTTCCTATAGTATCCAGTCAATCCTACTCAATTCCCTGAGGTTCCTAGGTAGCGGCCATTGCATTGCCTCAATTTTAGTTTGATCTGCTGCCACTCCTTGAGATACCACATGTCCCAAGTATTCTACACTTGCCTGAGCAAAGCTGCACTTCTTTAGGTTGGCTTTCAACTGGTGCTCCCGAAGCACTTCCAATACCGCTCTTAAATGCTCCTAGTGCTCCTCCACAGTCTTGCTGTACACCAGGATGTCATCAAAAAAGACCAGGACAAACTTCCTAAGGTGCTGCTTGAATACCCGGTTCATCAAGGATTGAAATGTTGTAGGAACGTTAGTCAAACCAAAGGGCATTACCAGAAATTCATAATGCCCTTCATGTGTCCTGAACGCTGTCTTTGGAACATCGGCCTCCTTCATTCTGATCTGGTGGTATCCAGATTTTAGATCTAGCTTAGAGAACATCACTGCACCATGTAGCTCGTCTAACAGCTCATCAATCATAGGAATTGGGAATTTGTCTGGTATAGTGCCTTTATTCAGAGCCCTGTAATCCACACAAAATCTCCAACTCCCGTCCTTCTTCTTGACTAGGAGAACTGGACTAGAAAAAGGGCTGTTGATGGGTCTGATAATCTCTGCCTCCAGCATTTCCCGGATCAGCCTTTCAATCTCATCTTTCTGAATCTGGGGGTAGCGATAAGGACGGACGCTGATCGGAGTCTCACCTTCTTGCAAAGTGATGGCATGCTCCAACTCTCTTTGAGGAGGTAAACCCTGGGGCGGTTGAAAGACCTCTCTGAATTGGTGTATGAGCGGCTGTACTGCAGAGGGAACATTGCCTTCCTCCTCCAATCTGACCCCTT